>NC_041391.1:419857738-419881671 GCF_002162155.2 Triticum dicoccoides | reverse complement strand
GCCGAGCGCCGCCGCGCCTCTGTGTCCCTCTGCCGCCGGCCCGTCGGCCATCTCCGCCCGGCCTGCTCCGGCTGTCGTCCACGAGGCTGCGTCGAGCGCCGCCCAGGGCGTCGCTGCCCGCGCCCCCGGCCGCCGCCGACCGCCTACTCGGCGCTGCCGCCTCCCTGTGTCTCCCCGCCCCCCACAGGCCGTGACCCGGCCGGATCCGGTGAGATCCGGCCCGGATCCGCCCATCTCCGTCGTCTCCTCCAACTCCGGCGAGTTCGCCGGCCGCCTCAAAGTCCGTGCCCGATCCAGATCCGAGGTTGACTTCTTTTTCCTGCCCAAGTCCCTGAGATTATTTACATTATCATGCCATGTTCATCGCATCATAACTTGCTGCATACTGCTCCGTTTTGGGCGTGTAGCATATCAAATTGTTCGCCTCAACGAGTACTTCATTTCGCTCCATTGAACCATGTTCATTTGAGTCTATATTGATGCATGAATCATCGTTGCAAGTGTGCTATATGATGTTAATCTGCTGAAACTGTTATAACTTGATATTTTGTCATTTTTGTTGCATTTGATGTGTGCATCCTATGAACATGAGCTCAACATGTGTTTTGATCTATGATATGCCATCTTTATAGGGGTGCTATCCGTGTATTTTTGTGAGTTGTGTGCTGAGTGCATCAAGCTTGTTAAGTAGGGTACTTGCTGTTACTGTTTTGCTAGGCTGATTCTGTTATATTTTGTTGCTATGTAAACCTGCTGCTACAAGTCATTCTATGCATAATCTGGAGATGTTCACTAAGGATGATTTTTTATACATGTCATACTCTATCCATTCATGCGCATGGTTGCATTTCTAGCCTGTTGTAACTTGTTATCTTGCTCCAAACTTGCTAAATAATGTTGCTGTCAGACTGTTAACATTAAGTTCAGTTTTGCCATGAGCTTTGCTAGTGATCCATGTACTCTATGAACTTGTTCTTGCCATGCTCAGCTTCATAAACATGTATTCTTGCTGTTGGTTGCCTTGCCATGCCATGTATTGCTCTGTGGTGAGTGGGTCAAGCTCACCAACATGCCTACTTATTGTTGTTCCTGCCATGTATGAATCTGTCATATTATTTGCCATGTTTACATGGGTGCCATCATATCTTCTGCTCCTTTTTGGCTCATGGTCAGTAAGGGACTTTTGTTATATGCAATTAGTAAATTCATGCCATGCCTTTGTTTGCCACGATAAGTTCCTGTAACATGTTGTTTGATAGCTCTAAACATTGCAACCTGATGTTATTTCTGCCAAGTCTGTAACTGTTATTATTTGCAATCTTGCCATGTCCTTTTGAGCATGTTCTAGTGTTTTATGGAGATAGCTCAGTGTTCAACTTTTCTCATGCTTACTTCATGCCCATGCCTTTTGTTCTTATGTTGGGGTGCTGTAGCTTGTTGTTTTGATGCTTGCAATATGCCTAGTTGCTGTTTTGGACATATTGTTGTCGTATCTTATATAGAGTGTATATGTTGAACCGTTGCTTAGTTTTGAGTGTGCTCTATATGAAACTTGCTTGTTTTTGCATGTAGTTTCATATTATCATGTTGCATCCTTGTTTTGAGGTGTTTGATTGATATTTGTATGCATTTTGCATCAATGCCATGTTTAACTTGTTTTGCTCATATCTTCTAGGCCATAGGTCCGAATTAAATGAACTTTATATGTAACTTGACTAGAATCTCGTGTAGATCATCTTGGTGCATCTTAACTTGCTATTTAACAACTTCAACTTAATGTTTGTTCAGTTCTGGACCAACTTCTAGATTTGCATATGAGGACTTACCGGAATTGTTATATGTTGTTTCCAGCCTCATTTAAACTTGCTTTGATGTGTTGGTCTTGTATGCATCATCTTTTGCCATGAGTAGCTCCATGTAGCTTTATCATGCATCATACTTGGTTGAGCATCATGTCTTGTTCATGTGTGGTGTGTTTACCATGTTGTGTGCTTCTTCTCGATAGTTCCGTTTTGTTGCGATCGTGAGGATTCGTTCGTCTACGCATCATACTTATCATACTTGGTTGAGCATCATGTCTTGTTCATGTGTGGTGTGTTTACCATGTTGTGTGCTTCTTCTCGATAGTTCTGTTTTGTTGCGATCGTGAGGATTCGTTCGTCTACGCTTGGTTCGTCTTCGTGGCTTCATCTTCTTCATGGACTCGTTCTTCTTCCTTGCGGGATTTCAGGCAAGATGACCGCTACCCTGGATCTCACTACTATCATTGCTATGCTAGTTGCTTCGTTCTATCGCTTTGCTGCGCTAGCTATCCCTTATTCTATCAAGCCTCCCAAAATGCCATGAACCTCTAACGTTTGACACCCTTCCTAGCAAACTGTTGTTTGCCTATGTTACCGCTTTGCTCAGCCCCTCTTATAGTGTTGCTAGTTGCAGGTGAAGTTGAAGATTGCTCCATGGTGGACAGGGTAATGTTGGGATATCACAATATCTCTTATTTAATTAATGCATCTATATACTTGGTAAAGGGTGGAAGGCTCGGGCTTATGCCTGGTGTTTTGTTCCACTCTTGTCGCCCTAGTTTCCATCATACCGGTGTTATGTTCCCGGATTTTGCGTTCCTTACGCGGTCGGATGATTTATGGGACCCCCTTGACAGTTTGCTTTGAATAAAACTCCTCCAGCAAGGCCCAACCTTGGATTTACCATTTGCCTCACGACCACCTATATTTCCCTTGGGAGTAATTAACCCGAGGGTCATCTTTATTTTAGCCCCCCCCCCCGGGCCAATGCTTGTCTAAGTGTTGGTCCGAACCGAATAGACAGTGGGGCCCCCTCGGGGAAACTCGAGGTCTAGTTTTACTCGTAGGACGTCTCATCCGTTGTTGCCCTGAGAAACAGATATGTGCAGCTCCTATCGGGATTGTCGGCGCATCGGGCGGTTTTGCTGGTCTTGTTTTACCATTGTCGAAATGTCTTGTAAACCAGGATTCCAAGACTGATCGGGTCTTCCTTGGAGAAGGTATATCCTTCGTTGATTGCGCGAGCTTATCATGGGCTAAGTTGGGACACCCCTGCAGGGTATTATCTTTCGAAAGCCGTGCCCGCGGTTATGTAGCAGATGGGCATTTGTTAATGTCCGGTTGTAGATAACTTGACACCAGATCCGAATTAAAATGCATACAAATCATTAGAAGAATGATGTGATGGACAAGTCCCAATCCTAAGCCTAGCACAAAGATCGTAGTTCATATGCTAAAGCTTTTCTAATGTCAAGTATCATTTCCTTAGACCATGAGATTGTGCAACTCCCGGATACCGTAGGAATGCTTTGGGTGTACCAAACGTCACAACATAACTAGGTGTCTATAAAGGTGCACTAGAGGTATCTCCGAAAGTGTCTGTTGGGTTGGCACGAATTGAGACTGGGATTTGTCACTCCGGTAAACGGAGAGGTATCTCTGGGCCCACTCGATAGGACATCATCATAATGTGCACAATGTGACCAAGGGGTTGATCACGGGATGATGTGTTACGGAACGAGTAAAGAGACTTGCCGGTAATGAGATTGAACAAGGTATCGGTATACCAGCGATCGAATCTCGCGCAAGTACTATACCGCTAGACAAAAGGAACTGTATACGGGATCGATTGAGTCCTTGACATCATGGTTCATCCGATGAGATCATCGTGGAACATGTGGGAGCCAACATGGGTATCCAGATTCCGCTGTTGGTTATTGACCGGAGAACATCTCGGTCATGTCTGCATGGTTCCCGAACCCGTAGGGTCTACACGCTTATAGTTCGATGATGCTAGGGTTATAAAGGAAGTTTGTATGTGGTTACCGAATGTTGTTCGGAGTCCCGGATGAGATCCCGGACGTCACGAGGAGTTCCGGAATGGTCCGGAGGTAAAGATTTATATATGGGAAGTCCTGTTTTGGTCACCGGAAAAGTTTCGGGTTTTATCGGTAACGTACCGGGACCACCGGGAGGGTCCCGGGGGTCCACCAAGTGGGGCCACCGGCCCCGGAGGGCTGCATGGGCCAAGTGTGGAAGGGGCCAGCCCCAGGTGGGCTGGTGCGCCCCCCCACAAGGGCCCAAGGCGCCTAGGGTTTGAGGAGGGGTGCTTCCACCTAACTTGGGGGGCAAGTTTCCCCTCTCCCCTCCCTTGGCCGCCACCCTAGATGGGATTGGGGTGGCCGCACCCCTTGGGGTGGAAACCCTAGAGGGGGCGCACCCCCCTCCCTCTCCCCTATATATAGTTGAGGTCTTGAGGGCTGCCAACACATGAGTTTTGACCTCTCCCTAGCGCAGCCCTACCTCTCTCCCTTCTCTCCCGCGGTGCTTGGCGAAGCCCTGCTGGATCACCACGCTCCTCCATCACCACCACGCTGTTGTGCTGCTGCTGGACGGAGTCTTCCTCAACCTCTCCCTCTCTCCTTGCTAGATCAAGGAGTGGGAGACGTCATCGGGCTATACGTGTGTTGAACGCGGAGGTGCCATCCGTTCGGCACTAGGATCTCCGGTGATTTGGATCACGACGAGTACGACTCCTTCAACCCCGTTCTCTTGAACGCTTCCGCTTAGCGATCTACAAGGGTATGTAGATGCACTCTCCTTCCCCTCTTTGCTGGTTTCTCCATAGATAGATCTTGGTGACACATAGGAAAATTTTGAATTTCTGCTACGTTCCCCAACAGTGGCATCATGAGCTAGGTCTATTGCATAGATTCTTTGCACGAGTAGAACACAAAGTAGTTGTGGGCGTTGATTTTGTTCAATATGCTTACTGTTACTAGTCCAATCTTGATTCGGCGGCATTGTGGGATGAAGCGGCCCGGAATGACCTTACACGTACTCTTACGTGAGATAGGTTCCACCGACCGACATGCACTTGGTGCATAAGGTGGCTAGCGGGTGCCAGTCTCTCCCACTTTAGTCGGAACGGATTCGATGAAAAGGGTCCTTATGAAGGGTAAATAGCAATTGGCATATCACGTTGTGGTTTTGCGTAGGTAAGAAACGTTCTTGCTAGAAACCCATAGCAGCCACGTAAAACATGCAAACAACAATTAGAGGACGTCTAACTTGTTTTTGCAGGGTATGCTTTGTGATGTGATATGTCCAAGAAGAATGTGATGAATGATATGTGATGTATGAGATTGATCATGCTCTTGTAATAGGAATCACGACTTGCATGTCGATGAGTATGACAACCGTCAGGAGCCATAGGAGGAGTCTTTATTTATTGTATGACCTGCGTGTCATTGAACAATGCCATGTAATTACTTTACTTTATTGCTAACCGGTAGCCATAGTAGTAGAAGTAATAAGTTGGCGAGACAACTTCATGGAGACACGATGATGGAGATCATGATGATGGAGATCATGGTCTCATGCCGGTGACGATGATGATCATGGAGCCCCGAAGATGGAGATCAAAAAGGAGCAATATTATATTGGCCATATCATGTCACTATTTGATTGCATGTGATGTTTATCATGTTTATACATCTTATTTGCTTAGAACGACGGTAGTAAATAAGATGATCCCTCATTAAAATTTCAAGAAAGTGTTCCCCCTAACTGTGCACCATTGCGAAAGTTCGTCGTTTCGAAGCACCACATGATGATCGGGTGTGATAGATTCTTATGTTCACATACAACGGGTGTAAGCCAGATTTACACACGCGAAACACTTAGGTTGACTTGACGAGCCTAGCTTGTACAGACATGACCTCGGAACACAAGAGACCGAAAGGTCGAGCATGAGTCGTATAGTAGATATGATCAACATGAAGATGTTCACCGATGATGACTAGTCCGTCTCACGTGATGATCGGACACGGCCTAGTTGACTCGGATCATGTAATCACTTAGATGACTAGAGGGATGTCTATCTGAGTGGGAGTTCATAAGATGAACTTAATTATCCTGAACATAGTCAAAAGATCTTTGCAAATTAGGTCGTAAGCTCGCGCTTTAGTTCCACTTTTTAGATATGTTCCTAGAGAAAATATAGTTGAAAGTTGACAGTAGCGATTATGCGGACAATAGAAAGCTTATGTCCTTAATGCACCGCTCAGTGTGCTGAACCCCAAACGTCGTCTGTGGATGTTGCGAACATCGGACATACACGTTTTGATAACTACGTGATAGTTCAGTTAAACGGTTTAGAGTTGAGGCACCAAAGACGTTTTCGAAACGTCGCGGAACATATGAGATGTTTCGAGGGCTGAAATTGGGATTTCAGGCTCGTGCCCACGTCAAGAGGTATGAGACCTCCGACGATTTTCTTAGCCTGCAAACTAAGGGAGAAAAGCTCAATCGTTGAGCTTGTGCTCAGATTGTCTGAGTGAAACAATCACTTGAATCGGGTGGGAGTTGATCTTCCAAATGAGATAGTGATGTTTCTCCAAAGTCATTGCCACCAAGCTGCTAGAGCTTCATGATGAACTATAACATATCAGGGATAGATATGATGATCCTTGAAGTATTCGCAATGTTTAACACCGTGAAAGTAGAAGTCAAGTAGGAGCATCAATTGTTGATGGTTAGTAAAAACCACTAGTTATCAAAAGGGGCAAGGGCAAGAAGGGATACTTCATGAAATGGCAAATCAGCTGCTACTCTAGTGAAGAAACCCAAGGTTGAACCCAAACCCGAGACTAAGTGCTTCTGTGATAAGGGGAATAGCCACTAGAGCGGAATTACCCTAGATACTTGGTAGATGAGAAGGCTGGGAAGGTCGATAGAAGTATATTGGATATACATTATGTTAATGTGTACTTTCCTAGTACTCCTGGTAGCACCAGTGTATTAGATACCGGTTCGGTTGCTAAGTGTTAGTAACTCGAAATAAAAGAGCTACGGAATAAACGGAGACTAGCTAAAGGTGAGCTGACGATATGTGTTGGAAGTATTTCCAAGTTTGATGTGATCAAACATCGCACGCTCCCTCTACCATCAAGATTAGTATTAAACCTGAATAATTGTCATTTGGTGTTTGTGTTGAGCATAGACATGATTGGATTATGTCTATCGCAATACGGTTATTCATTTAAGGATAATAATAGTTACTCTGTTTATTTGAACAATACCTTCAATGGTCTTGCACCTGAAACGAATGGTTTATTGAATCTCGATCGTAGTGATACACATTTTCATGCCAAAAGATATAAGATAGTAATGATAGTACCACTTACTTGTGGCACTGCCATGTAAGTCATATTGGTATAAAACGCATGAAGAAGCTCCATGTTGATGGATCTTTCGACTCATCGTTTTTTGAAAAAGTTTGAGACATGCGAACCACGTCTATTGGTGTATACGCATGAAGAAACTCCATGCGGATGGATCGTTTGGACTCACTTGATTTCGAATCACTTGAGATATGCAAATCATACCACATGGGCAAGATGACTGAGAAGCCTCGTTTTCAGTAAGATGGAACAGGATAGCAACTTGTTGGAAGTAACACATTTTGATGTGTGCAGTCCAATGAGTGTTGAGGCATGCAGTGAATATCGTTATGTTCTTACTTCACAGATGATTCGAGTAGATGTTGAGTATATTTACTTGATGAAACACACGTCTGAATTATTGAATGGTTCAAGTAATTTCAGAGTGAAGTTGAAGATCATTGTGACAAGAGGATAAAATGTCTATGATATGATCATAGAGATGAGTATCTGAGTTACAAGCTTTGGCACGCAATTAAGACATTGTGGAAATTGTTTCACAATTAATACCGCCTGGAACACCATAGTGTGATGGTGTGTCCGAACATCATAGTTGCACCCTATTGGATATGGTGAGTACCATGATGTCTCTTATCGAATTACCACTATCGTTCATGGGTTAGGCATTAGAGACAACCGCACTCACTTTAATGGGGCACCACGTAATTCCATTGAGACGACACCGTTTGAACTGTGGTTTGGAGAAACCTAAGTTGTCGTTTCTTAAAAGTTTGGGGCTGCAACGCTTATGTGGAAAAGCTTCAGTTTGATAAGCTCGAACCCGAAGCGGATAAAACGCATCTTCATAAGACACCCAAAACATTTGGGTATACCTCCTAATTCAGATCCGAAAGCAATAGGGATTGTTTCTTGAATCGGGTCCTTTCTCGAGAAAAGTTTGTCTCGAAAAGTTGAGTGGGAGGATGGTGGAGACTTGATGAGGTTATTGAAACGTCACTTCAACTAGTGTGTAGCAGGGCACAGGAAGTTGTACCTGTGGCGCCTACACCAATTGAAGTAGAAGCTTATGATAGTGATCATGAAGTTTCGGATCAAGTCACTACCGTACCTCATAGGATGACAAGGATGCATACTACTTCAGAGTGGTACAATAATCCTGTCTTGAAGGTCATGTTGCTAGACAACAATGAACCTACGAACTATGGAGAAGAGATGGTGGGCCCATATTCCGACAAATGGTTAGAAGCCCTGAAATCCGAGATAGGATCCATGTATCAGAACAAAGCATGGACTTTGGTGGACTTGCCCGATGATCAGCAAGCCATTGAGATAAATGGATCTTTAAGAAGAAGACGGACGTGGACGGTAATGTCACCGTCTATGAAGCTCGACTTGTGGCAAAGAGTTTTTCACAAGTTCAAGGAGTTGACTACAATGAGATTTTCTCATCCGTAGCGATGCTTAAGTCCGTCGGAATCATGTTAGCATTAGCTGCATTTATGAAATCTGGCAGATGGATGTCAAAATGAGTTTCCTTACCAGTTTTCGTAAGGAAAGGTTGTATGTGATACAATCAGAAAGGTTTTGTCGATCCTAAGGATGCTAAAAGGTATGCTAGCTCCAGCGATCCTTCCATGGACTAGAGAAAGCATCTCGGAGTCAGAATATGCGCTTTGATGAGATGATCAAAGATTTTGGGTTTATACAAAGTTTATGAGAAACTTGTATTTCCAAAGAAGTGAGTGGGAGCACTATAGAATTTCTTGTGAGTATATGTTGTTGACATATTGTTGATCAGAAATGATGTAGAATTTCTAGAAAGCATAAAGGGTTGATTGAAAGGAGTTTTCAAGGGAAAACCTGGATTAAGTTACGTGAACATTGAGCATCAAGATCTATGAGGATAGATCAAAAACGCTTAATGGTACTTTCAAATGAGCACATACCTTGACATGATCTTGAAGGTGTTCAAGATGGATCAGTAAAAGAAGGAGTTCTTGCCTGAGTTGTAAGGTATGAAGTTAAAACTTAAAGCTCGACCATGGCAGAAGAAAGAGGAAGGACGAAGGTCGTCCCCTATGCTTTTGTCATAGGCTCTATACAGTATGCCATGCTGAGTACCGCACCTGATGTGTGCCTTGCCACATGTCTGGCAAGAGGGTACAAAGGTGATCAAGGAGTGAATCACCGGACAGCGGTCATAATTGTCCTTGGAGTAATAAGGACATATTTCTCGATTATGGAGGTGATAAAGAGTTCGGCGTGAAGGGTTACGTCGACGCAAGCTTTAACACCTATCCGAATGACTCTGAGTAGCAAACCGGATACGTATAGTGGAGCGACCATTTGGAATAGCTCCAAGTGGAGCGTGGAAGCAACATTTACAATATGACCTAGAGATTTGCGAAGTACATACGGATCTGAATGTTGCAGACCCATTGACTAAAACCTCCCTCACAAGCAAAACATGATCAAACCACAGAACTCATTGAGTCTTAATCACATGATGATGTGAACTAGTTTAATGACACTAGTAAACTCTTTGGATGTTGGTCACATGGCGATGTGACCTGTGAGTGTTAATCACATGGCGATGTGAACTAGATTATTGACTCTACTGCAAGTGGGAGACTGTTGGAAATATGCCCTAGAGGCAATAATAAATTAGTTATTATTATATTTCCTTGTTCATGATAATCGTTTATTATCCATGCTATAATTGTGTTGATAGGAAACTCAGATACATGTGTGGGTACATAGACAACACCATGTCCCTAGTAAGCCTCTAGTTGACTAGCTCATTGATCAATACATGGTTACGGTTTCCTGACCATGGACATTGGATGTCGTTGATAACGGGATCACATCATTAGAAGAATGATGTGATGGACAAGACCCAATCCTAAGCCTAGCACAAAGATCGTAGTTCGTATGCTAAAGCTTTTCTAATGTCAAGTATCATTTCCTTAGACCATGAGATTGTGCAACTCCCGGATACCGTAGGAATGCTTTGGGTGTACCAAACGTCACAACATAACTGGGTGGCTATAAAGGTGCACTACAGGTATCTCCGAAAGTGTCTGTTGGGTTGGCACGAATCGAGACTGGGATTTGTCACTCCGGTAAATGGAGAGGTATCTCTAGGCCCACTCGGTAGGACATCATCATAATGTGCACAATGTGACCAAGGGGTTGATCACGGGATGATGTGTTACGGAACGAGTAAAGAGACTTGCCGGTAACGAGATTGAACAAGGTATCGGTATACCGACGATCGAATCTCGGGCAAGTTCTATACCGCTAGACAAAGGGAATTGTATACGGATCGATTGAGTCCTTGACATCGTGGTTCATCCGTTGAGATCATCGTGGAACATGTGGGAGCCAACATGGGTATCCAGATCCTGCTGTTGGTTATTGACCAGAGAACGTCTCGGTCATGTCTGCATGGTTCCCGAACCTGTAGGGTCTGCACGCTTAAAGTTCGATGACGCTAGGGTTATAAAGGAAGTTTGTATGTGGTTACCGAATGTTGTTCGGAGTCCCGGATGAGATCCTGGACGTCACGAGGAGTTCCAGAATGGTCCGGAAGTAAAGATTTATATATGGGAAGTCCTGTTTTGGTCACCGGAAAAGTTTCGGGTTTTATCGGTAACGTACCGGGACCACCGGGAGGGTCCCGGGGGTCCACCAAGTGGGGCCACCGGCCCCGGAGGGCTGCATGGGCCAAGTGTGGAAGGGGACTAGCCCCATGTGTGCTGGTACACCCCCCCCCCCCACAAGGGCCCAAGGCGCCTAGGGTTTGGGGAGGGGGTGCTTCCACCTAACTTGGGGGGCAAATTTCCCCTCTCCCCTCCCTTGGCCGCCACCCTAGATGGGATTGGGGTGGCCGCTCCCCTTGGGGTGGAAACCCTAGAGGGGGCGCACCCCCTCCCTCTCCCCTATATATAGTTGAGGTCTTGAGGGCTGCCAGCACAAGAGTTTTGACCTCTCCCTGGTGCAGCCCTACCTCTCTCCCTTCTCTCCCGCGGTGCTTGGCGAAGCCCTGCTGGATCACCACGCTCCTCCATCACCACCACGCCGTTGTGCTGCTGCTGGACGGAGTCTTCCTCAATGAGGGAGTCCTGGACTAGGGGGTGTCTAGACAACCGGACTATCATCGTCCGCCGGACTCCAAGACTATGAAGATACAAGATTGAAAACTTCGTCCCGTGTCCGGATGGGACTTTCCTTGGCGTGGAAGGCAAGCTTGGCAATACGGATATGTAGATCTCCTACCATTGTAACCGACTCTGTGTAACCGTAGCCCCCTCCGGTGTCTATATAAACCGGAGGGCTTTGGTCCGTAGGATACAACATCCATTACAGCAATCATACCATAGGCTAGCTTCTAGGGTTTTAGCCTCCTTGATCTTGTGGTAGATCCACTCTTGTAATACACATCATCAATATTAATCAAGCAGGACGTAGGGTTTTACCTCCATCAAGAGGGCCCGAACCTGGGTAAAACATCGTGTCCCTTGTCTCCTGTTACCATCCGCCTAGACGCACAGTTCGGGACCCCCTACCCAAGATCCGCCGGTTTTGACACCGACATTGGTGCTTTCATTGAGAGTTCCTCTGTGCCGTCACCGATAGGCTTGATGGCTTCTTCAATCGACAACAGCGCGGTCAAGGGTGAGACTTTTCTCCCCAGACAGATCTTCGTGTTCGGCGGCTTTGCACTGCGGGCCAATTCAATTGGCCATCTGGAGCAGATCGAAGGCTACGCCCATGGCCGTCAGGTCAGATTTGGAAGCCTAAACTTTACGGCGGATATCCGCGGAGACTCGATCCTCGATGGATCCGAGCTGCAGCCGAGCGTGCTGCACTGTCACGATGGGCAGGATCTAACTCTGCCGCCGGACAGTACCTTGGAGGCCGCACACGAATCCGCTCCGGCCTATAGTCCGGAGCCGATTGCGCAGATCGAGGACGGGTGGCTGGGCACCGCCTCGAGGGCTGCGACGTCCACGACGATGGAGCCGAACACTGACCCCGTCCCTTATAAAGCTCGTGACTCAGAGGTGCAGGACTCCCTGCCGGACTCCGAACCTCCTGCGCCCTTGCCAGTCGAATCCGATTGGGCCCCGATCATGGAGTTCACCGCCGCGGACATCTTTCAACACTCGCCCTTTGGCGACATCTTAAAATCGCTAAAGCGTCTCTCGTTATCCGGAGAGCCCTGGCCGGCTTATTGCCAGGATGATTTGGATGTGGACGATGAAGAAATTCAAAGCCCACCCACCACCCACTTTGTAGCCACTGTCGAAGATTTAACCGACATGCTAGACTATGACTCCGAGGACATCGGTGGTATGGACGATGATGCCGGAGACGATCAAGAACCAGCGCCTACAGGGCACTGGAGGACCACCCCAACACATGATGTATGTATGGTGGATACCCCAAAATTAAGCGACGACGAGGAACAACGGGGCGCGGCAAAGGATAATCCAGCCGATAAACAACCAAAACGGCGACGCAAGCGCCGCCCTAAGCCCCGCCTCGACAAAAACAGCATTCCCAATGACCCAGCAATAGAGCAGGGCAAACCAGTGGATGACGAACATGCAACCAAGCAACCGTCCGAACAGGACCAATCGGATAATCAATCCATACCTGGCGAAACCAACAGTCCGGACGACCTCACGCCGGACACACCACCGGAACATAAGAACCTTCACGAAAGACTCGTCGCCACCGCAAGAAGCTTGAAGAAGGAAAAACGGAAGCTCAAAACAGCGGAAGACATACTCAGAATGAGGTGGAGCAAAGTACTCAAGACCGGAGACAAATATGGCAATGGCCATCAATCAAAGAGCTACGCGAAGCGCAAGCTGCTGCCAGAATTTGACGAGGAAGCCATAGAGCCACCACTGTCAAAAATTAAAGAAGCCGCCTGGCCGGATAGACGACCAGATGACAGGCCAAAAACGACAAGCGGCGCCGCACTGAAGCCGACTCATGATCCTGGGAAAACAGATGGCCCAGCTAGGTCCATTTACGGGCCAAAAAATAGGGCCCCAGGAAGCAGCACAACACGCCAAGTGTTCGAAGACAGCAACACACCCAAATACAGGGGCGCCGCACACCCACTATGTTTCACTAACGAGGTGCTGGATCATGAATTTCCAGCAGGGTTCAAACCCATAAACATAGAGGCATACGACGGGACAACCGACCCTGGAGTCTGGATAGAGGATTACATACTACACATACACATGGCTAGAGGAGATGATCTCCACGCCATAAAAAATCTACCCCTCAAGCTCAAAGGGCCAGCTCGGCATTGGCTCAAAAGCCTCCCAGAAAACACTGTTGGAAGTTGGGAAGAGCTCGAGGACGCGTTTAGAGCAAATTTTCAAGGGACTTATGTCCGCCCTTCGGATGCAGACGATCTAAGTCATATAACTCAACAACCCGGAGAGTCGGCGCGCAAATTCTGGAACAGGTTCCTTACCAAAAAGAACCAAATAGTCGACTGTCCGGACGCGGAAGCCTTAGCAGCCTTTAAACACAACGTCCGTGACGAATGGCTCGCCAGACACCTCGGCCAAGAGAAGCCGAGGACAATGGCCGCGCTAACAAGCCTCATGACCCGCTTTTGCGCGGGGGAGGACAGCTGGCTAGCAAGATGCAGCACCAGCGACCCGAGTACATCCGAGATCAGAGATGGAAACGGCAAATCACGGCGCAGAAAGGATCAGCGCTGGAATAAAGAAAAAAGCCTGAAGAATACGGCGGTCAATGCCGGATTCAAAAGCTCGCGGCCAAGCAACAAAACACTGCCTCTTAAGGACAACAGTGATGAGCTATCCAACTTAAACAAAATTTTGGATCGGATATGTCAAATCCATAGTACCCCCGGAAGGCCTGCAAACCACACCCACAGAGATTGCTGGGTTTTCAAACAGTCCGGCCGACTCAACGCCGAACACAAGGGGCTCGACGCATCAAGCGAGGATGATGATAAACCCCACCACCAGAGCACCGGAAAACAAAAAACTTTCCCACAAGAAGTCAAAACAGTAAACTCACTTCATGTGATATTACGGAAAAACAATGCGGCACCCGTTA
Organism: Triticum dicoccoides; assembly: GCF_002162155.2. Lineage (NCBI taxonomy): Eukaryota > Viridiplantae > Streptophyta > Magnoliopsida > Poales > Poaceae > Triticum > Triticum dicoccoides. The sequence continues at coordinate 419,867,345 of NC_041391.1, read as the reverse complement.
AAATAAGTGCCGCACGGTCCACCCCAGCGGAACCCCGAAGTTGGATGTCAAAACCATTCACTTTCGACCACCTGGATTATTCCAGAAGCATTCAGAATGCAGGATGGACTGCTCTGATATTGGATCCTATAATCTACGGACTACAATTTACACAAGTTCTGATGGACGGCGGCAGCGATTTAAACCTGCTATATCCGAACACAATCCGCAAGTTGGGGATAGACCTTACTAAAATTCGACATAGCCGCACTTCCTTTAAAGGAGTGACGACAGGCCCTTACGCCAAGTGCACAGGCTCCTTATTACTAGAAGTTGTGTTCGGGTCACCGGACAACTTCCGACGCGAAAAGCTAATCTTCCATGTCGCCCCATTCAAAAGTAGCCATCAAGCACTATTGGGGCGTGAAGCTTTTGTCCGCTTTAACGCAATACCACATTACACGTCTCTTACACTCAAAATGCCCGGTCCACGAGGCATCATTTCATTAAGAGGGTCACTAAAAGACCCCGGACACGACTAGACGAGTCCGGCATAAATAAGCTAGGGGCTCCCTAGCCGCACACCCCTTCACAGGGGGCTGCGCATATAAGCAACAATGGGCTAATATAGGCTCAGCTTTATTAATTTATTAATATTTTAATCTTTATGCACTTTTCGCACAATTTCTTTCTAAGTTCCTCTCTTTTTACAGATGAACACCGTGCACACCCGTCCAGGATAACGGCACAACGGAGACAAAGGCGCAGACGTGCAGTAGGGACCCGTTGCTAGGATTCTTTTCAGATTAAGACCCTGCGTAAACCTTTTTTACTGTCTCTTGTTGCTATACTCCCCTGGGTTTTCATGATAACCAGAGAGGATGCTGACGTTTTGGCATCGGCCACGTCAGAGGACCTCGCCCGTACCTGGACACAAGGGGCTTAGGGCATTGTATCGCCCGTTATTATAAAAGACCGAACACCTTAGGGAGTGTTCGACGTCTTGAGTTAGGCCTTATATGCATCAGCTCCGAATCATGTCTTTGGTCAAATGTTGGGTTTGCCCGGCTCCTGTGTTTTGCTGCCTTACGTTCCGTATCACCGGCTAACGCGGCACCAGGAGAACTACTGCGATTGTGCCCCAGTTCGTCTGGGCGAGCACCTCAGTAGAGAAAGCCGAAAACTGACTGTCATGATACAGCGAGAGACTGGTCAACCACTCGATCGACCACCGGAATGTTTAGAATTCCTCCGCTTCGACGAAGGACCACTTCCCGGTCAGGCACATACGTGCCCCGAATTCGGAGAGCGCGGTGCCCCCAGGGGCTATATCGTAGTCCCACCCTCGAACTCCAATGGCTAAGTGAAAGTGATAAAGCATTATAGTCCGGTTGCCTCGTTTGCTACGCTACCACCTCCTTAAACAGGACCGAGACGTCGGATTAAGTGTGAAAATGCGCTGTTTTTGCGAACACCCCCGCACCTTGTGCGTGGGGGCTGAAGCCGACGACTACCATCTTTCAGGTTATACATACGTATGCATAAACGGCCGCACAGGAGATATTTCAATACTTGAATGCACAAGTACAAAAAGCGCCTATATCATAAACATTGTTTTACAAGATAAAACGTTCATTTGAACGTGACATTTTTCGAGCACTGCGACTCTATTATACGAGCACCACGCAGAACTTCCCCAAAATAGTGCTCAGCGGGTAACTGGTTCTCATCCGAACCCTGGGTCACAACAGCGGCGGCATCCATCTCCGTCTAGTGTGTCTTCACACGGGCAAGTGCCATCCGTGCTCCCTCTATGCAGGCTGACCGCTTCATCGCCTTGATATGCGGCACCGCCCCAAGAAATTGCTGCAACAAGCCAAAATAGCTCTTCGGCTTGGGCCTATCCGGCCAGACATGAGTCACGATATCCATCATGGCAAGCCCGGACAACCTATTCAGCTCAGCCCATTCGGCCAGCCGATCGGTCAGCGGAAGTGAACGATCCGGACTATGGAATTGAGACCAAAACAGCTCTTCCGTCTTGTGATCCTTCTGGCTCCGGAAGTGCACACCGGCATCCGCCGCACTTGCCGCTAAGTCCATATAAGGATCCTCCGGACCCCACAGCTGGCCAAGTTGAGCATACTTAGGATCCGTAAACCTTCGGCGCAGCAGAAAGGGCTTGCCAGCCACAATGTCTCCGGCTTGGCACAGCTCCTCCTTTATAGCCCGCATTGCAGATCGGGCGTCCTTGGATTCGGCGGTGGCCTTCCCCAGGTCTTCTCGCTCCGATAGGCGCTCCTTTTCAAGAGCCTCAGTGCGGTCGGTAGCATCTTTCAACTTCACGGCCATTTCGGCCATCTCTTCCCTGCTTCGGCAGTGTGCAGCCCTTTCGGCTTCTAACTCCTCGGCCGCTCTCAAGGCCGCCGCATTACTCCTTCTGGCTTGCTCCTTGGCTTGAGCAAGTTCGGCCCGAAGGCTCTCCACAGCAGCAGCACCATCTGCGTCAAGCACAAATATTATAAGAGATGGGCTTCGGCTCCCTTACAAGGTGACTGCGGGGAAAAAAATTACCTTGCGACTCGTCAAGTCGCCTGTTGACTAGCGCGATGTCCGCATCCGCAACGTCGAGTTGCCGCTTTAGTTCGGCAACTCCATCAGTCCGGCCAGCCCCCGAACGATCCGCCACCTGCACAGGAACAGCGAAGATTGAAACCTACGATTTTGATCCTCGGCACGCTGTCGCTTTCGACAACCTACCGATTCTCAGGGGCTACTATCTATACAGGGCGCACTTCCATGTGCAAAACTGCCAAAAGGTATGTCATTCTTACGTACCTCAAATCCCGCCAGCAAACTCCTGACGGCATTATGCAATCCGCTTTCGGCGGACGAAATCCTTCCAATCACCATATTCATCAATGCATGGTGATCTTCTGAGATGGACGCCCTCTCAAGCAGATCCTTCAGCTCCCCCGGCCGAACACTAGTCGGCGCCAAACTCTTCGGCTCTGCCGGGCTCGGGGATACCCTCCGTGATGACACTTCAGGCTCGTCCGCCCTATCCGACAGCGCAGCAGACGGAGGCGTCTCGCTCTCCATCATCTCCGGACGAAGGTCCCCCGAAGATGAGCTCATCTGAGAAGGTCGGAGATCCGAACTACAAAGGTAAAAACTTCGGTTATCCTCAGAAGCACAAACAGGGATGTCTCTTATCACCGAACCCCCTTCTTTCTACTTACGGCTTGCTGCAGGGCTGATTCTTTAGGGGAGACTGTGCGGCCGGGACCTCCCCGGACACAGCACCCTCTGGTGAAGACTTCTTCCCCCGCTTAGGGGCTTTGGCCTCCGGGTCTCCAGAGGCAGTCCTTTTCTCCCCTTGGAGGGAGGGATTCTCGATCCCCCCTTTTTCAAGAGCCTCCTTAGTCGAGGTGGTAGCTCCCTTATTTTCCCCACCGCCTTCTTCTAAAGGAACATGTCAGGACCCCGACTCAATGCCACATCGATCTAGCATGTAACACCTCATATCACTTTGCGGCCTCACGCACGGTATTCCCACGGGTGTCGCCTTACCTTTGCCGACAATAGAGCGTGAATTCACTGTTTGAGGAGGTCATAGCATTTCCGAGGGAACTGAGAGCATCCCAGTTAGCGTCGATGATAACACCTAGCGCTTGAGCGTGCTCTCAAGAACTTGAGCATTTCCACAATCATCAAGATTCTACCAATATCCGTGTCAAGGATCCTGGCAACACAACTTGCTACCATGATGAATGATGATGGATGATGCAGATGCAAAGGAAGATAACACCTTCTCAGATTTCACCCTTGGCGGGGCCAAGGAAATAAAATCTGGATGATCGACCGAGAGACATTTAGCACTCCGCTTCTAATGTTCTCCTTGATGTGCTAGTGTATCCCATTCATAGATATGGTTTGATAACTAGAACATCAAGTAAAAGGTCGGACTTCGGGAGCAATAGAATCCATAAGGAACAGTTACGGAGGTAAATCCTACGAAATCCTTATGGGGAGGTGGCCAACTTCCTCAAACAAGATACTATAATAATAGGTCTACCGGATGGTGTGTTGGCCACGACATCCACTTTACCAGTTATCGAGGAACCAATATTATAGTTCTTGGGAAATATTCCAACCATCATATCTACCTGAGATTCAGATCTGGTTGGTGTCAGGATATTCCAGACTCATCGAGTCTAGGAAGAAAAACAGAAGTTTGCAACACGAATCGACGAGATGACGTTGCGAGATTCTCGGGGAATGAACTACGATAGCAAGCTCCAAAACATGAGCTGGTGCTGCTACAAACATGTGAACACGTTGTTCCAGACAAGCATGACCACAAAGTAGTCTTATAATAAAACATTACCGAGTTCAGGAGGGGGAACCATCAACGAGGGTATCGAAGTTCTTTCATAAGTCCGGATTAGCTCTTATGAAGAAACTCCTTCTCCTTGAACAAATCAATCAGTGGCTTGGTGTGCTAGGGATACATATAGATTGAAGGTTGCAAGTCTTCAAACCACAGCATTCTTCGCACGTGTGCATGACTGATTTGAAATGATTCCAAAGAAAGTAACATTGACTTTCTCGAATCCACGGCGGCAACTTGCATCAGATGCACATGAATTAAAGGAAGTCACTACCTTCATCCAAACATATGCTTCATGAGCTAGCATGAACAAATGCTTTCAAAAGTTTCCAACACTAGCTTAATGTTCAGCAAAATTATGAAGAAGACAAGGATGTTGTCAATGGGCACAACAACAATTCATCTGGGTTTCCTTTTAAAAGGAATTCCATAGTTAAGTGAACAAGTGATAGCATTGGTCAGACCCAAAAGATATAATGGTGTATGCTCGAGGGATCAACCACGAGTAAGACAACATTACGAATATCGTTGGTTCTGGTCTGATTGGATGATAGCCCATACTCAATCAAAGGTTTGGGTAAGATAATAGATCCAACAATTGTTCACAAGGACCAATTGATGAAGATATCATCTTTCTTCAACACACACACACACACACACAAAAAGATATCCCTTAACATGAACTAAGTCGGACAAGCTTTTATCTTCCAACTCTCCAAGTTGTTGTTTAGCTTATCCAACTAGCTCAGGGTATCCAACACGGATTCTTGGAGAAGGGGTGGTTTACAGGAATAAACCAACTTGATCACGAACTCAACATAGCGGTCAGGTGACAACCTGGTAATACTTCTGAGAAGATATTCAGAAAATCACGAACCACCGGTATGTTACTAAGCTCGAGAACAATCTTGCTTTTCAGGGCAAGACGATATGATCAATAGAGCAAGGATTTGAAATAATCCTAACTCATCGATCGAGGAGTGAACCAGGAGAATGGACTAGGTAGCATGATCAACCTTAGAATGATGATTCAAAACCAGCACGCTAAGAATGAAATTATTGCCCATTAACTACCAAGCAACAAGGTTGCTAGGAGTATTGAATTCACACATCACGATTCACTTGTCGGCATTCCGGTTGCGACAACACGGAACCGAGGGATGAATAATAATGGCGAGAAGTATCACTACATCAAGAATTCACAAGAGCCGGTGCAATTCTCATGAAAATCCTGACATAAAGACGGTAATACTTCAGGGTAGAACAGAATCAAAAGCTGGGCTGGCATTTTGATCTGCGGAGCACAACTTCTTTGACCCAATCCTGGATATGGAAGAGGTACTGGAGTTTGTTTCTCCTAGTCATTCCGCGATAGAATGGCTGGACGGACCACAAGAGTAATAGGCATCGATAAACGAACGCACACATACTCTTGACTATCAATTGATAGACGAGGGTCAGTAGACAACTAAAGAGGGACAACTCAAAGGAACATATAACTTTCTGAGTTGTGGATGCATAGATTAGTATGTCGAACCAAGTTCAACATATTTCTTCCGGATAACCCATGCAGAAAGGTAGAACTGGCAGAGTCACGATTTATGAATGGAGAACTCCTCAAGAATAATCTTGTTGTGATATTTTAGTTCAACGAGGAACTTCTGCCATAAGTAGTTCATGGTATTTGGAAGAAGAAGATACCACGGACTTCAAGGACTATCGCAAAGGTTACTAATATCCTAAAGGCACTAGCAATTACTATCAACATGAAGTAGGTAGAGTGAATCTCGGGTTCAAGAACCCAGGAACAGAATACCTATTACTAAGTAGCATCACGGGATGCTTTCGAGAATGATGGCCAGAATCATCACACTGGGAACACAAATCATGGCTAAATTACTAGATGATCCCCTAAGACACCTAGGGTCATAATAATATCTTCAACATATATGTCAAGGTAACGGAGTACCTCAACTCACTGATTAGTGTGGTTAATCTAGCCTATGGGAACATTGAAACGGGAAGAAAGGATTTGCAAATGCATCAGACTACTTAGAAACCTGGGATGACTCGGACAGCATAACGGCTGTAAATGCTCAGAAAAGATTTGAGACATTCACAAAAATGGTGGCATAACCACTCAGAAGCACAATATCAAGGTCTCGAGATCAACAATAATCATACAAAAGTAGTAGGAACTGAAACGAGGCTTAAGTCCAACAATCTATAAGTCTACGGATTAGTAACACGTGATCCTGATGGAAAGAAGAGATAGCCTAGTTCTTAATCCCCGTAGAAGAGAAGATGATGACTCAGATCAGAAGGCCATGAGGTATAAGGAGTAAAAAGAGCCTTACGTTCCATCCCACAATCAATTCCCTTATATAACTAAAGAATTTCTAGACTCAACTTCGACCAGTTTGGCTTGGTAATCCTACAGGCAGTCAAGCTCTGATACCAACGCTGTCAGGACCCCGACTCAATGCCACATCGATCTAGCATGTAACACCTCATATCACTTTGTAGCCTCACGCATGGTATTCCCACGGGTGTCGCCTTACCTTTGCCCGGGACCGTTTGCGCCTTTTGGCACACGTATATGACAGTGTCGCTAGCATCCATATGATAAGGAGCCCAGGCTGACATGGCTAGTCGTAAACCCAAAGTGGCACAGACTTACAGGGACAGGCATCCATGACCCAGCATCGAACGTGTCGGTCATCAGCGAGTGAATCCAGGCTGTAGCACTGGGCTAGCAGGACTCTGGTGAACCGGGCTATAGCGGGCTAACAGGACTCCGGTATTCATCGCGTGACATTTCCCCGAAGGGACAGACACAGGAACGAAGAAGGACACATGCCGGCCAGCCTAAGTGTTCCGGAGCAGTAGGAAGGTACCATGGCTCGGTGAAAACACTAGGAGACATTTCCCCGTAAGAGAGGCTACTAAAGATAAACAACTAGATGGTCAGATCCCACACATACCAAGCATTTCAATAACATACACACAATATGCTCGATATGTGCAAATACAACATGGCATCACAACATGACTCTACGACTCAAGTAATTTATTCAATAGGCTCCGAGGAGCGAGATATTACAAACATGGGTCTTATGACCCAACAATCAGAGCATACAAGTCAAAGCACAAGCGGAAGCTATCATGTCTGAGTACAGACATCTATGAATGAAAAAGGCTGAGAAGCCTGACTATCTACCAAATCCTGCCGAGGGCACAAGATCGTAGCTGAGGTAACAAGCTAAACGTCGAAGTCCACGCGGAACTACTAGCGAGACCGAAGTCTCTCTGCAAAAACATAAAATAGGCAAACGTGAGTACAAATGTACCCAGCAAGACTTACATCAGAACTAACTACATATGCATCATTATCAACAAAGGGGTGGTGGGGTTTAACTGCAGCAAGCCAGCTTTGACTCGGTGGCTATCCTAAACTACGACTGCGAGTAACTCTTTTGAGGTGGCGCACACGAGTCCACATATTCACCATATCAATACACCACTATGGATCCGCTCCCGTCTCCCTACGAGAACGCCATCCATAGCACTCACGCTTATCTTGCGTATTTTAGAGTATCCACTTTCACTTGTCTATGAACTGATATAAGCAACCCAGAAGTCCTTTTCCGCGGACACGGCTATTCGAATAGATGATGATAACCCTGCAAGGGTGTACTTCTTCATACATGTTTCCACCACTTAGCGTCTGCACACGACATGTGCTCGGCAGACTTCAAGCGAAAGCCGACGTGGGTGTAGACCACGACCTACCTAAACACTCAAGTCTCTAGTCCAGGTTTATCGCCTATTCGGGTTCCATCCATGAGGAGATCCGGCCGGAGTTTCGCTCACAGCCCCAAACGATGTGAACAGGGTTCCCGAGATACCAAACGGGCATCCGGTACACCGTGCCACGTACCTACCGCATCACAGCCCACCCCTACGGTCAGCGCTGTCCACGGCCTCCAGTAAGCTACAAACACCAGAAACTACTTGCAACTCCTGGACAGAGGACAAGGGTGAATAAGAAGTCGAGCGGGGTCATATTTCAGGGCCCAATGTATGGTAGTAACTGAGTCATGGATCACAAACACAGAACTCAGTTCCTGAGGACGACTGCAATGAGACAACCCACCATGTACTCCTACATGGCCTCTCACCGCTACCTTTACCAAATCGTGTTCACACACTTAGCTCACACACAGTAGGACATGTTCACACACCTCTGATTCATCCCCGATGAATCAGACCTGACTCAACTCTAAGCAGTAGCAGGCATGACAAACAAACATGAATGAGTAGGCACAACAGGGCTCAAACAACTCCTACTCATGCTAGTGGGTTTCATCTATTTACTGTGGCAATGACAGGTCATGCAGAGGATAAAGGGGTTCAACTACCGCAGCAAGTAACAGTTGAATCGTTGTGGTCCTAATGCATTAAAAGAGAGCAGGAGCGAGAGAGTAGGATTGTATCGGAATGAACAAAGGAGTTTTGCTTGCCTGGCACTTCTGAAGATAACATTGAGTCTTCATCAGTGTCAACGATCACATCATCGGTATCACGTCTATCGAGAGGGGACAAATACCGGCAACACAGAAGGGAACACAATCAATGCAATGCACAATATGATGCATGATCATGACATGGCAAAATGAATGTGTTTTGGGCTAATGCAACTAGCAACAGATTAAATGAAGTTGGTTTGAATACAAGATTCAAATTCAAACTCCATATGTGATTATTCAAATGCCATTTAATTGATTTGTGCTAAACAGCAGCTATAAGTTGTTCTAACATGCATGAAAATGGTACAGATGGATTCCTTGAATTTTTCTGATAATTTTTCATATATAATTTATTTAATTTGGAGTTACGGTTAATTTTCTATGATTTTTAGAAGTTTTAGGCATTTTCTGAAATAAATAAATCATTTTTGATTTATTTTAATTCCAGAAACAAATACTGCGTCAGCATGACGTATTAGTGACGTCAGCAGGTCAACGTGGCTGGTCCAGGTCAAACCTGGCCAGTGGGGTCCACACGTCAGTGTCTCAGACTGGTTTGTGTCGCTGACATGTGGGCCCAGTCAACGGCCACGTCAGCGCGGTCAAAACTGACGCGTGGGGCCACTGCAATTAGATTAACCCTAATCTATTTTAGTTAGCCGGTTGGTTAGGCCGTGGGGCCCGGCTGTCAGTGGCTCTGGGGGGG
>NC_041391.1:419836265-419857652 GCF_002162155.2 Triticum dicoccoides | reverse complement strand
TAATTAACACTAATCACGCGGCCACGTCGGACACACCGGCGGCTAGCCGCCGACGACCAAGCAGAGCGGCGGAGACGCTCGGGTTTGCATCTCCGGCGACCAAAGGGGCGGATGAGGGCGTCTACGTGGAGCTGGGAGTCGCCCGCATCCATCTGTGCAAACGGCAGGGGCTGAGGTGGCCCGAGCTCACCGGAACGGGGCCCGCGGCGGCTACCGGAGTTCGGGCGAGCGCGTGTTCGGAGTTCTGGTGCATGGCAGGTCCAGCTGGTGGTCGGGGTCATCTCCTGGGAGCAAACCGAGTGCTATGACGCGCCCAGGCACGAGCTACGGTGTCTGTAGCCACGACGGCGACAAGGCCGGCGGCGGTGAGCTTTCGGGCTCGGCGACATACGCGACTATAGAGCGCTATCGAGTGCGGTAATAGGGGGAAACGGATCATGAGCTCACAGTGGTCACGTCGAGATGGTCAACGAGCTCGGGGAAGCAACGACGGCGACTTATCGACGATGACGGCCTTCGGTGCCCGAGGAAGAAGAAGATGATGGCGCCGGCATTGCAGGGCTTCCGGTGATGCTTGGTTTGGCGAGGATGACGCTGGAGGCGATACGGATCTCGGGAACACGGAGAGGGAGCGAGGGAGTGGCTGGCCGCGGTGTTTCTCAGCGGAGTGGCCATGGCGGCTTCGGCCATGAGGGGAAAAAGAGCAGGGGAGTGAGAGGGAGAGAGCAGGGAGGCAAGGGAGCGGACGAGGGGGTTCCAGGGGGGTGTCGTGGCATCCTTAGCCGATCCAGGGCGGGGCGGCAAGCAGGAGGTGGAGGCCTCCGCGTGCGCGCGTGCGTGCGTGCTACTTCGCCTCTGCCTACTGGCAGAGGTTGAAGACAGCCGCTCTGCCCCCGGTGGGCTGGACTGGTGCAGCTGGGCCGGCTACAGGTAAGTGGCCCAGGTAGGCTTCTGTTCTGTTTTATTTTTTTCTCTGTTTTGTTTTATTTAATTTATTTTGCCACTGTTTTGAATTTAAAATAATTCAAACAATGCCAAAAAACTCCTCTGAATATTTTATATTGCTAGATGGACTTTTCCAAAAGCTTATAAAATATTTCAGGGGTATTTGAAATTATATTCTAATTATATGAATATAATTCAAATTCAAATAGCTAATGAATTAAATCCAAAGTCCCAAAAATAATTCCTTAAAAATGTTCAATATTTTGGTTGGGACCAGAACCCTTACCAAAAATTATCAAACATTTAAGAAGAGCATTTTGGAGCAATGAATGAGATTTCTAGGGGTTTTGCCCCTCTTTTATTTAAGTTTTTGAGGCTTCCAAAATTCCTCAGTTCAAGTTTCGAAAATATAGACATGATGCACACATGGAAGCAAGCACAGGACAGGCCAGAGCTAGGGATGTGACAGAACAACTTCCAGCATCTGGACCAGCATGGGATCCGGCGCGGTCTCTGGGAGGGGGGGCGGACACCGTATCAGCTTTGCTTGCGCTCTCCACTCCCGTCGAAGGATAACGGGTTAAAGGGCGAATTATAGAAAGACAAACAGATGGTACGTCCGAACACCGAGCTACTTACTTGTGTATCCAGGCGATTGCAGCTTAGGCCAGCGTCCTCGGTCAATTCCGGACACGCCACTGGCGGTCCGAAGAATAATTTGTACATCTCCACGGGTGTCATACCCATGAAGTGTTGGAGAATCCGTGGTCCCTCCGGATTAAACTCCCATAGTCGGAGTGGACGACGTTTGCAGGGCAGGAGATGCCTAATTAGCATAACCTGCATCACCACGACCAGATCGATCTCCCTCGCCTGGAGGTCTCGAATCCGGCCCTGCAATAGGGGCACGTCTTTTGACGGTCCCCAGTTGAGCCCTTGGTTGACCCACGACATCAATCGTCGAGGAGGTCCAGAGCGGAATACGGGCGGCTTCTTCTGCCTGCTGCCCTTCGGAGCGGTGATATAGAACCACTCCTGCTGCCACAAGCCGAGCTCCTCCTCGGGCCACGGGGCATCGGCCCTCCTGCTTATGGCCGCCCCGCCGCACTCTGCTTGACGCCCCCCGATCATCTTCGGCTCCACATTGAAGGTTTTCAGCCACAGGCCGAAGTGGGGGGTGACGCGGAGGAAGGCTTCGCAGACAACAATAAACGCGGAAATATGGAGGATAGACTCCGGAGCCAGGTAATGGAATTCCAACCCATAGTAGAACATGAGCCCCCTCACAAAAGGATCCATCGGGAAGCCTAAACCCCGACGGAGGTGGGACACAAAGACGACATACTCGCTAGGCTCAGGGGTAGGGATGGCCTGCCCTTCGGCGGGCGGCCTGTGCGAAATCTCGTAGGACAGGTACCTGGCCTCCCGCAGCTTTAACACGTCTTCCTCCTTAACGAAGGAGGGCATCCACCGGCCCTGAAGGTCGGAGCCAGACATTGTTGAAGGTCCGAAGCGCTCGAATCTGGGGCTTTGGGTGTTGGAACTTGGAGCAAGGAGAAGATTCGGTGGAAGATTGAAGAAAAGAAACGAGCCTTGGTCCTATTATAAAAAGGGAGAATACCAAGAGCCATCTTCGTGACCGTTCGGGACTCGCCTTCGATAGAGGAGGCATGGCGACCGGCACGGTTGGGTTACCCACGTCCGTATTGATGAGGATCCCAGAATAAGGGGAACACGATCTCTGCTTCGACAAGACGTGCCAAGCAAACCGCTTCGCTAAACGCGCTGAGGTGGTATAATAAAAAACGATTCAAGTAAAGGCTTGGTAGTGGTGTGATGTCATGCCGCAAAATACGTCAGCAAATTGAACTTGTGTATATATTATTCTCTCTACGGTGGAACGTGGAATTTATTTTGCAAAGCCGGACACTATCCTGGTGTTCACAATCTTCTATGGATTATTCGGAGGAGGAACACGCCTTGCAATGCCGAACATTATGCGCGCCGGACTCATCGTCATTGAAGCCAGGTTCAGGGGCTACTGAGGGAGTCCTGGACTAGGGGGTGTCCGGACAGCCGGACTATCATAGTCCGCCGGACTCCAAGACTATGAAGATACAAGATTGAAGACTTCGTCCCGTGTCCGGATGGGACTTTCCTTGGCGTGGAAGGCAAGCTTGGAAATACGGATATGTAGATCTCCTACCATTGTAACCGACTCTGTGTAACCCTAGCCCCCTCCGGTGTCTATATAAACCGGAGGGCTTTAGTCCGTAGGACACTACATCCATTACAACAATCATACCATAGGCTAGCTTCTAGGGTTTTAGCCTCCTTGATCTCGTGGTAGATCCACTCTTGTAATACACATCATCAATATTAATCAAGCAGGACGTAGGGTTTTACCTCCATCAAGAGGGCCCGAACCTGGGTAAAACATCGTGTCCCTTGTCTCCTGTTACCATCCGCCTAGACGCACAGTTCGGGACCCCCTACCCGAGATCCACCGGTTTTGACACCGACACTCAACCTCTCCCTCCCTCCTTGCTGGATCAAGGCGTGGGAGACGTCACCGGACTGTACGTGTGTTGAACGCGGAGGTGCCGTCCGTTCGGCACTAGGATCTCCGGTGATTTGGATCACGACAAGTATGACTCCTTCAACCCCGTTCTCTTGAACGCTTCCGCTTAGCGATCTACAAGGGTATGTAGATGCACTCTCCTTCCCCTCGTTGCTGGTTTCTCCATAGATAGATCTTGGTGACACGTAGGAAAATTTTGAATTTCTGCTACGTTCCCCAACAGTCTTGTATGGTTTTCATGTGTGTTCACGTTGTAAACTCCCGTGCTTAATGCAATGTATGGTTACTGCTAAAAACACCATTAACATACTTGAACCACATGATCATCCCTCAAAGTGCAGCAAAGAATCACTCCAAAGTTTCAATTATATCAGAGAAAGTAGGATTAAACCACGTAGATAGCAAAACCACCTCAAAGTTGTCTTTCTAATTAATGTTTTGAACCTCCCCCAAAGCGTCACAGATAGCCTGAGAGGTCGTTCTATGACAACACCATATGATACACATCTTTCAACCTTTATGCATAGACTAGCCCAATGTCGCCACGGGTATCCGTAAGTTAATACTAGACACGCATGATGCAATCTCAAATCCAAAGTATTCAATCCAAGATAAAGAAACTTCAAAGAGCAAGACTCAATTGACCACTAAAAGAATAGGGAGGGAAGTACACCATAAGATTCAATTGTATTAACAAAGCTCGCGACAATCAAGATCAGAATCCATCAAGAGCATGGGAGAGAGATATCAAACACATGTCTACTAGTACAAACCATCCGCCCCGAGGATGAACTACTCACACAACACAATGGAGGCAGAAAGGTTGATGAAGAGACTTCCTATGGTAGCTTCCCCCTCTGGCAGGGCGCCAGAAAGGACTCCAGATGAGATTGGTTTAGAATAGAGGCTTGTGGCGGCTATAAAATTGTTTTGGGTCTCCCTCCGAGGGTTTTGGAATATATGTATATTTATAGGCCAGAGATTAGGGCGAACAAAGGCTTGGGGGGGCATGGGAAAGTGGCGCGACCTACCCACTATTCGTGCCACTGGTCCATGTGGGGCCCTTGTAGCTTGTCTGGTCGTCTCCCGAAGCTTCTAGGGTTCCTTCTGGTGCAGAAAAAATCACGAAAAATTGGCATCATGTTTGGACCTTCCTAGGTAATGATTTTCCACGAAACCAAAAAACAAGCAAAAAAACAGGGACTGGCAGTGGGCACTGGATTAATAGGTTAGTCCATAATAATAATATAGAAGTTCACAAAAACTATATATAATTGATTTAAATATAGCATGAATACTTCATAAATTATAGATGCATTGTAGATGTATCAGAGGCGACCTCAAGGTCTACCACTAATGGGTTTGAATCACATTCATTATGATATCTCAAGAGGAAAAGGGTGGACCGTCCGTGGTAACCCAACCCTCCAATTGTAACTAGTTTCCCTCCAAGCAAGTGAACATTGGGATGCATCCTCGTCTTCATGTCTTGTGGTTTACTTTGGCCAATTGGCCTTGCATTCACTATAATTTGTTGAATTCATTAATTGGAGTATTGCATATCTCACCGCAATAACTGTTTAGGCTCACCTTTATGTTTTGCGGTTCCTAAACTTGTTAATGATCAATTATAAATTGTAGTTGTACCTTTTTACTTCCTCTAGGTCCATCTTGATCCTTCACCCCCGCATTGCCAATTGCGTGGTGGAGACCATCGGGGAGCCCCTGACTCGCCATCGGCCCCTGAAACACGTGAGCGGGGCACAAGAGAGACATGGGATACAACAATGCAGAGTGAAACAAAGATCCTTGACACCTCCCCCCAGTTAAATGAGCATATTCTTCCCCAAAATTCGCCCCAAATCAGCGCCATTCACTCTCAGATTAACATCCCTGCGAGGCACCTCATCAACCAACCCTCTCTTGTTCAAACTAGCAATAACTATGAAGAAGTTGCACCTGACCCATCACCAATACTCACCAGATTCTTGCACGAGGGACGAATCAGGGTCCAAGATCCCCGCCCCAACTATCACAACAGGTTTTGTCGTGGTTTTTCACGGCAGATATCCTAGTGTGAGGACTTAGACGTGAGGCCATCGCAACTAGGTGATTAGCTTGTCGGGGTTGAGCGGAAACTGATACATGAGTTTACCTAGGTTCGGCCCGTCGTGATCGAGGTAATAGCCTACTTCCTACTTGTTTGCTTATTGCTTTGGAGATCAATACAAGGGACCGCATTCGCTTGACCTAGCTATTTATCGATCATAACCTAGTCCTATCTGCCCCTGAGACCCGCCTTTATATATAGGCCGAGACCCAGGGTTTACGAGAGTCCGGGTCATACCACGATCCGTCACTTGGTATGTTCACAACTTGTCTCCTAAGTAAGGAAACTCCTGGCGACTTGGACTTCAGGGCTATGAGCCACAGTCTCCGGATGCTAGGCCTTAAGCCAGCGCACTCTGTTAGCCACCCGACCGATCTATCTTCTGGGCGCCTCGGACCATCTGGATCCTTGCTCGTAAGCCTCCACCTGGATGACCCAGCCCAATCATGGCAGGTTATATTACGGGGTTATAACCCCACCATTAGGGCCCAGATCAATTTGAATTCATTCATGTCAATCTCCACCATTCAACCTCGCGGTTTATCTTCTGGTCTAGTACGCATCTTCTTCGAGTCGTCAAATGTCATCTTACAATGCTTTAAAACTTGTCTATTTTTCACATCTTATTGCTAACGTCATATCTGAAAAGCCTAGAAATCCATGATCAACTCATAACGAATCTTTATGCTTATCCATTTATCCCAAAAATCAAGGCATCCTCAGCTTAAAAAGTTACTTGTCTTATAAATACACACAGGGGGTTCTCTTTTTCACTTTTACCCCGCTCCTACCGCTTCTTCTTCTTCCTCAAGCCAAAGCTCTTCGCCGTACCGCAGCCTCTGTTCGTCCGCCACCGGCGAACTCATCCAGGACCGCGGCGCCATCGTCAAAGCTCAGCCATGCATCACCATCGTCTTCTGCACTGTCGGGTGCACCATCCCTTCTTCCACAGATTTGTAGTAGTTCGTCGGAGTTCATAGGAGTTGACATCTCCATTATCACGTTGCTAGTAGCTTGATAGGTTTCTCATAGAGATAGCGGCGGGAGCGGTGACGCCATTTTTTCATCTAAAAATACTTAGATCCCCTTACGAATACTTTGGGCACGCATCCACTGTTCTGAAGCTTCGCCTTAGGTTTAGCATTATTTTTACCTTTTAGACTGCTTGGCAGATTCAAAATTATGACTGTTTCGGTAGAAACCTGTTTGTATCACACTTAGCAGAAATTTAGAAAACCCTCCAATTAGTATGAACACCTTTATGTAGTCTGGCAGCTCATCATTGTGATCATAACCCGCCATTTTTTTAAATGCTCCTGTCATCAAACTACTTCACCTATTGGGTGGCTTATCCATTATTTGACGATTACTCCATCTCACCTTTAGTCGCAACTCATAGTGTCGTCTTATCATGCAATAGATGTAACTAGCTCTCACTTCATAAATAACCTGACATTCA
Organism: Triticum dicoccoides; assembly: GCF_002162155.2. NCBI lineage: Eukaryota > Viridiplantae > Streptophyta > Magnoliopsida > Poales > Poaceae > Triticum > Triticum dicoccoides. The sequence goes on along the minus strand of NC_041391.1, from coordinate 419,850,557 downwards.
TTTTTTGGAATTCTTAGCCTTGTTGAGGTGATTTGGCATGTCAAAGACCACAATTTGCAACTGGGTACCTTCCCACGTTTCCGGTCTTATACTTAAGAACTTCATAGAACAAGACATTCTGCCAGCTCAAGAAGAAATCGGCTGGTGAGCCGGCCAAGGAGATGGCATTCCCAAACCCGGCGAAGAAGAGGTTGTGGTTTTTACAGACCATCTGCCTTAGGAGCTTCTCTCCGCTAGGGTCAAAAAATTCTGGGATGTCTTAAGCTATTTTAACCTTCATCCTCAAGATCTTGCTCCAAATTGCATATCCAACCTGTGCCAATTCCATGTTCTGTGAGAGGTGTACCTTCAAATGGAACCCATGGTTCCTCTCTTCAAAGAATTCTTCTATATCAACCGCGAAATAGAATTTACCGATGGCCCCTATATAGAACTCGGTGGAGTCTCAATTTAGTCGCTGGGAGATGGTTGCTTTCATCGAGTCACCCTTTGATGTCTACTACACAATATTTCTTCTTGTAGACTCGTGTTGGTCCTCCAAGCGCAGAGTTTTGTAGGACAGTAGCAATTTTCCCTCAAGTGGATGACCTAAGGTTTATCAATCCATGGGAGGCATAGGATGAAGATGGTCTCTCTCAAAGAACCCTACAACCAAATAAAAAAGAGTCTCTTGTGTCCCCAACACACCCAATACAATGGTAAATAGTATATGTGCACTAGTTCGGCGAAGAGACGGTGATACAAGCGCAATTTGGATAGTAGATATAGGTTTTCGTAATCTGAAAATATAAAAATAGCAAGGTAGAAAGTAGCAAAAGTGAGCCAAAATGGTATTGCAATGCTTGAAAACAGGGCCTAGGGTTCATACTTTCACTAGTGCAAGATCTCTCAACAATGATAACATAATTGGATCATATAACAATCCCTCAACATGCAATAAATAATCACTCCAAAGTTTCTATTGGAGAATGTAGGACGAAAACGTGCATCAACCCCTATGCATAGATTACCACAATGTCACCTCAGGAATCCATGAGTTGAGTGCCAAAACATACATCTAGTGAATCGATATAATACCCCATTGTCACCACGGGTATCCTTATGCAAGACATACATCAAGTGTTCTCAAATCCAATATTCAATCCAACATAACGAAACCTCAAAGAGCAAGATTCAATTCAACACAAGAAGGTAGAGAGGGAAGAACACCATAAGATCCAAATATATTGACAAAGCTCACGGTACATCAAGAACACGAGAGAGGGAGATCAAACACATAGCTACTAGTACATACCCTCAGCCCTGAGGGTGAACTACTCCATCCTCATCATGGTGGCCGCCGGGATGATGAAGATGGCCTCCGATGATGATTTCCCCCTCCGGCGGGGTGTCAGAACGGGGTCCCGAATGGTTTTTCGTTGCTACAGAGGCTTGCAGCGGTGCAACTTCTCATCTAGAGTTCTTTTCAGAGGTTTGTTTATTTATAAGAATTTTTGGCGTCGGTCTCACGTCAAGGGAGTGCCCAAGGGGCCCACAAGCTCGGAAGGCGCGTCCTAGGGGGTGGGCGCCCCCCTAAGCTTGTGGCCTCCTCGGTCACTTCCTGGCCCATCTTTGGTGCTTCGGGAGTCTCTTTTGGTCCATAAAAATAACCGTAAATTTTCAGCCCATTCCAAGAACTTTTATTTCTGCACAAAAAAAAAACACTAATGTCTGCTAGAACTATGTTGGTATTTCCCCAAAGAGGAAGGGATGATGTAGTATAGAGACGGTAGGTATTTCCCTCAGTGATGAGATCAAGGTTATTGAACCAGTAAAAGAACCTCCTCACACCACGTAAACAACACCTGCACACAAATAACAAATACTCGCAACCCGACGTGTTAAAGGGGTTGTCAATCCCTTTCGGGTACAACGCCTCAAGTAGGCAAATAACATGAGGTAAAAAGTGGTAGATAGGATAAATAGATCGTGCATCAAATAAATTGCAGCAAGGTATTTTTGTATTTTTGGTTTAATAGATCTTAAAATAAATGCAAGAGGAAATAGATCGCAAAGGCAAATATGATGAAAAGAGAACCGGGGGCCGTAGGTTTCACTAGTGGCTTCTCTCGAGAAAAATAGCAAACGGTGGGAAAACAATTACTGTTGGGAAATTGATAGAACTTCAAATAATCATGACGATATCCAGGCAATGATCATTATATAGGCATCACGTCCAAGATTAGTAGACCGACTCCTGCCTGCATCTACTACTATTACTCCACACATCGACAACTTTCCAGCATGCATCTAGTGTATTAAGTTCATGAGAAAATGGAGTAATGCAATAAGAACGATGACATGATGTAGATGAGATCCGTTTATCTATTGCGGCAGATATAGATCTCATCTTGTTATCCTTAGTAGCAACGATACATACGTGTCGGTTCCCCTTCTGTCACTGAGATCAAGCATCGTAAGATCAAACCCACTACAAAACACCTCTTCCCATTGCAAGATAAATAGATCAAGTTGGCCAAACAAAACCCAAATATCGGAGAAGAAATACGAGGCTATAAGCATTCATTCATATAAGAGATCAAAGAAGACTCAAATAGCTTTCATGGATAAAAACATAGATCTGATCATAAACTCAAAGTTCATCAGATCCCAACAAACACACCGCCGAAAGACTTATATCATATGGATCTCCAAGAGACCATTGTATTGATAATCAAGAGAGAGAGAGACAGACGAAGCCATCTAGCTACTAACTACGGACCCGTAGGTCTACAAAGAACTACTCACGCGTCATAGGAGAGGCACCAATGGAAGTGGTGAACCCCCTCCATGACGGTGTCTAGATTGGATCTGGTGGTTCTGGACTCTGTGGCGGCTGGATCAATATTTCGTCGACTCCCCTAGAGTTTCTGGAATATTGTGGTATTTATTGAGCAAAGAGGCGGTTCGGGGGCACCCAAGGTGGGCACAACCCCACAGGGCGCGCCTGCGCCCCCTGGCATGCCCTGGTGGGCGCTGCTCCCCTCGAGCAGCCCCTCAGGTGCTTCCTTGGCCGATTGGCTTTCTTCTGACCCAAAAAGTTTCCTCCAGGATTTGCATTGTGTTTGGACTCCGTTTGATATTGATTTCTTGTGATGTAAAAAACATGCAGAAAATAGCAACTGGCACTGGGCACTATGTCAATAGGTTAGTACCAAAAAATGATATAAAATGACTATAAAATGATTGTAAAACATCCAAGAATGATAATATAACAGCATGGAACAATCAAAAATTATAGATACGTTGGAGACGTATCCGCATCCCCAAGCTTAATTCCTGCTTGTCCTTGAGTAGGTAAATGATAAAAACAGAATTTTTGACGTGGAATGCTGCCTAACATGTTCATCACATTCTTTTCTTTTTAGCATGGGCATATGGACTTTTATATGATTCAAGTCAATAGTCTAGTTTTGACATGAACACTTTAATACTCAAGCATACCAACAAGCAACCATGTCTTTCAAAATATCAACACTAAAGCAAGTTATCCCTAGCCCATCATGCTCAATCATTGATCCATTCATGAAACACACTCGAATATTAGCTACACCCAATGCTCAAATACGATCATAGTGCCCCTTAGTTGGTGCTTTATAAGAGAAGATGGAGACTCAAATTCAAAATAAGAATTGCATAAGTAAAAGAAAGGCCCTTCGCAGAGGGAAGTTGGGATTTGTAGAGGTGCCAGAGCTCAAAGCTTAAATTCAGAGAAAAAATTATTTTTGAGAGGCATTCTTTTCCTACCAACGAAAAAGACTTGGAGCATCCCAACACTTTCCATGCTAGATAGATCATAGGTGGTTCCCAAACAGAAAATAAAGTTTATTCCTTTTTCCACCATAACTTTCACTTTCCATGGCTAGCCGTATCCACAGGTGTCCTCCATACTGCTACGTCTTGAGCTTGCGTTGGTTTTCCTTGAAGAGGAAAGGGTGATGCAGCAATAGTAGCATAAGTATTTCCCTCAGTTTTTGAGAACCAAGGTATCAATCCAGTAGGAGGCTCCTCAAAAGTCCCACGCACCTGCACAAACAAACAAGAACTCGCAACCAACGCAATAAAGGGGTTGTCTATCCCTTCACGGCCACTTGCGAAAGTGAGATCTGACAGAGATAGTATGATAAGATAAATATATTTTTGGTATTTTATAATATAGATAGGAAAACTAAAGATGCAATAAAAGTAGATTGAAATCTTATATGATAAAAGATAGACCCGGGGGCCATAGGTTTCACTAGTGGCTTCTCTCAAGATAGCATAAGTATTACAGTGGGTGAACAAATTACTATCGAGCAATTGATAGAAAAGCGAATAATTATGAGATTATCTAGGCATGATCATGTATATAGGCATCACGTCTGTGACAAGTAGACTGACTCCTACCTGCATCTACTACTATTACTCCACACATCGACCGCTATCCAGCATGCATCTAGAGTATTAAGTTCATAAATAACAGAGTAACGCATTAAGAAAGATGACGTGATGTAGAGGGACAAACTCATGCAATATGATATAAACCCCATCTTTTTATCCTTGATGAAAACAATATAATACGTGCCTTGCTGCCCTTGGTGTCACTGGGAAAGGACACCACATGATTGAACCCAAAGCTAAGCACTTCTCCCATTGCAAGAAAGATCAATCTAGTAGGCCAAACCAAACTGATAATTCGAAGAGACTTGCAAAGATAACTTAATCACACATAAAAGAATTCAGAGGAGATTCAAATATTTCTCATAGATAAACTTGATCATGAACCCACAATTCATCGGATCTCGACAAACACACCACAAATAGAGTTACATTTAATAGATCTCCAAGAAGATTGAGGAGAACATGGTATTGAGATCCAAAAAGAGAGAAGAAGCCATCTAGCTAATAACTATGGACCTGAAGGTCCATGGTAAACTACTCACAACTCATCGGAGAGGCCTTGGAGATGATGTAGAGGCCCTCCGAGATCGATTCCCCCTCCGGCGGAGCACCGGCGAAGGCTCCAAGATGGGATCTCGCGGATACGGAAGGTTGCGGCGGTGGAATTAGGTTTTCGTGGTCTATTCTGATTTTCTCGGGGTACGTGGGTATATATAGGAGGAAGAAGTAGGTCGGTGGACGCCCGAGGGGCCCACGAGATAGAGGGGCGCACCCAGTAGGGGGGGCCTCCACCCTCGTGGCCGCCTCGGTTGTTGCTTGACTTCCACTCCAAGTCCTCTGGATCACGTTCGTTCCAAAAATCACGCTCCTGAAGGTTTCATTCCATTTGGACTTCGTTTGATATTCCTTTTCTTCGAAATACTGAAATAGGCAAAAAAACAGCAATACGGGTTGGGCCTCCAGTTAGTAGGTTAGTCCCAAAAATGATATAAAAGTGTAAAGCAAAGCCCATAAACATCCAAAACGGGTAATATAATAGCATGGAACAATCAAAAATTATAGATACGTTGGAGACGTATCAAGCATGCCCAAGCTTAATTCCTGCTCGTCCTCGAGTAGGTAAATGATAAAAACAGAATATTGGATGCGGAATTCTACCTAGCATAATTCTCAATGTAATTTTCTTTATTGTGGCATGAATGTTCAGATCCAAATGATTCAACATAAAAGTTCATATTGACATAATAAATAGTAATACTTCAAGCATACTTAATCAAGCAATCATGTCTTCTCAAAATAACATGGCCAAAGAAAGTTATCCCTACAAAATCATATAGTCTGGCTGTTGATCTATCTTCATCACACAAATAATCATGCACAACCCCGATGACAAGCCAAACAATTGTTTCATACTTTAGTAATCTCAAACTTTTTCAACTTTCACGCAATACATGAGCGTGAGCCATGGACATAGCACTATATGTGGATTAGAATGGTGGTTGTGGAGAAGACAAAAAAGGAGGAAGATAATCTCACATCAACTAGGAGTATCAACGGCTATGGAGATTCCCATTAATAGATATCAATGTGAGTGAGTAGGGATTGCCATGCAACAAATGCACTAGAGCTATAAATGTATGAAAGCTCAACAAAAGAAACTAAGTGGGTGTGCATCCAACTCGCTTGCTCACGAAGACCTAGGGCATTTTGAGGAAGCCCATCATTGGAATATACAAGCCAAGTTATATAACTAAAAATTCCCAATAGGAAATGAAAGTGACAACATAGGAGACTCTCTATCATGAAGATCGTCGTGCTACTTTGAAGCACAATTGTGGTAAAAAGGATAGTAGCATTGTCCCTTCTCTTTTTTTCTCTCATTTTATTTATTTATTTGGCCTTTCTCTTTTTTGGCCTTTCTATTTTTTTAAGTCCGAAGTCTCATTCCGACTTGTGGGGGAATCATAGTCTCCATCATCCTTTCCTCACTAGGACAATGCTCTAACAATGAAGATCATCACACTTATATTTACTTACAACTCAAGATTACAACTCAATACTTAGAACAAGATATGACTCTATATGAATGCATCCGGCGGTGTACCGGGATATGCAATGAATCAAGAGTGACATGTATGAAAATTATGAAGGTGGCCTTGCCACAAATACGATGTCAACTACATGATCATGCAAAGAACAATATGACAATAATGATGCCTGTCATATAAACGGAACAGTGGAAAGTTGCATGGAAATATATCTCGGAATGGCTATTAAAATGCCATAATAGGTAGGTATGGTGGCTGTTTTGAGGAAGGTATATGGTAGGTGTATGGTACCGGCGAAAGTTGTGCGGCACAAGAGAGGCTAGCAATGGTGGATGGGTGAGAGTGCATATAATCCATGGACTCAACATTAGTCATAAAGAACTCATGTACTTATTGCAAAAATCTACAAGTCATTGAAAACAAGGTACTACGCGCATGCTCCTAGGGGGATAGATTTGTAGGAAAAGATCATCGCTCGTCCCGGCCGCCACTCATAAGGAAGACAATAAATAAATAAAATTGTGCACCAACTTCATCACAAAGCGGTTCACCATACGTGCATGCTATGGGAATCACGAACTTCAACACAAATATTCTTTAAATTCATAATCACCCAACTAGCATGACTTTAATATTACCACCTCTATATCTCAAAACAATTATCAAGTATCAAATTGATCATAGCATCGAATTCACTTCCTATGATAGTTTTTATTATACCCAACTTGGATGCCCATCATTCTAGGACCAATTTTATAACCATAGCAAATACCATGCTGTTCTAAGAGACTCTCAAAATAATATAAGTGAAGCATGAGAGATCAACAATTTCTTCAAAATTAAGCCACCGCCATGCTCTAAAAGATATAAGTGATGCACTAGAGCAAAAACTATCAAGCTCAAAAAATATAAGTGAAGCACATAGCGTATTCTAATAAATTCTAATCAAGTGGGTTTCTACCAAAAGGTGTGTACAGACAGGATGATTGTGGTAAACTAAAAAGCAAAGACTAATATCATACAAGACGCTCCAAGCAAAACACATATCATGTGGCAAATAAAAATATATCTCCAAGTAAAGTTACCAATGAAGGGAGACGAAAGAGGGGATGCCTTCCGGGGGCATCCCCAAGATTAGGATTTTGGATATTCTTGAATATCTTGGGGGGCCATGGGCATCCCCAAGCTTAGGCTCTTGCCACTCCTTATTCCATAGTCCATCAAATCTTTACCCAAAACTTGAAAACTTCACAACACAAAACTCAACAGGAAATCATATAAGCTTCGTTAGTGAAAGAAAGAAAAACCACCACATAAGGTATTGTAATGAACTCATTCTTTATTTATATTGGTGTTAAACCTACTGTATTCCAAGTTCTCTATGGTTCATACCACTTAATACTAGCCATAGATGCATCAAAATAAGCAAACAACACACGAAAAACAGAATCTGTCAAAAACAGAACAGTTTGTAGCAATCTATAACTCTTGAATACTTCTGTAACTCTAAAAGTCCTACCAAAATAGGAAGTCCTGGGAAATTTTTCTATTGATCTACATCAAAAAGAATCAACGCAAAATCACGTTCCTGTGAATTAACAAAATTATTTTTGTGCGTGCAAAGTTTCTGTTTTTCAGCAGAATCAAATTAACTATCACCATAGGTTATCCTATAGGTTATACTTGGCACAAACACTAAATAAAACATAAAAACACATCTAAACAGAAGGTAGATGCAAAATTTATTACTAAACAGAAGAAAAAACAAAAAAACACATATAAAATTGGGTTGCTCCCAACTAGCGCTATTATTTAACGCCCCTAGCTAGGCATAAAAGCGAGGATAGATCTAAGTAGTGGCATCTTTGGCACTCAATTCATAAGTAGCTCGCCTGATAGATTCATAAGGTAATTTGACTTTCTTTCTTGGAAAGTGCTCCATTCCTTTCCTTAATGGAAATTGGAATCTAATATTTCCTTCCTTCATATCAATAACCGCACCAATCGTTCTAAGGAAAGGTCTACCAAGAATAATAGGACAAGAAAGATTGCAATCTATATCCAGAATGATAAAATCTATGGGCACCAAATTTCTATTTGCAACAATGATAACATCATTGATCCTTCCCATTGGCTTTTAAATGGTGGAATCCGCAAGGTGCAAATTTAAAGAGCAATCATCAAGATCATGGAAACCTAGAATATCACATAAAGTTTTCGGAATAGTGGAAACACTAGCACCCAAATCACATAAAGCATAACAATCATGATCTTTAATTTTAATCTTTATAGTAGGTTCCCACTCATCATAAAGGTTTCTAGGTATAGAAACTTCCAAATTAAGTTTTTCATCATAAGATTGCATCAAGGCATCAACAATATGTTTGGTAAAAGCTTTATTTTGACTATAAGCATGAGGAGAATTCACAACGGATTGCAACAAGGAAATACAATCTTCTAAAGAACAATTATCATAATTAAATTCCTTGAAATCCGAGATAGTGGGTTCAATGCTATTTAAAGTCTTGACCTCTCCAATCCCACTTTTACGAAATTTAGCATCAAGATGACAAGATCTAAAAACTCCGAATCATTGGGATGCCTTTTAACTAAAGCTGACTCATCTCCAGTCCCATCATTATTAAGATTCATATTGCAAAACAAAGATTTAATAGGGGACACATCAATAACTTTAAGATCTTCATCATTATTTTCATGGAAACTAGAGGAACACGCTTTTATAAAGCAATCTTTCTTAGCACGCAATCTAGCGGTTCTTTCTTTGCACTCATCAATGGAAATTCTCATAACTTTTGAGAGACTCATTGATATCTTGCTTAGGAGGAGTAGATATAAGTTTCAAAGAATCAACATAAAGTGAGAGTCTATCAACGTTCCTAGCAAAATCATCAACTTTGAGCAATTTTTCTTCAAGCATGGCATTAAAATTATTTTGAGAGATCATAAATTCTTTCACACTATTCTCAAAATCAGAGGGCATCTTATTAAAATTACCATAAGAATTATTGTAGGAATTTCCATAATTATTAGAGAAATTACTAGGGAACGGTCTAGGATTAAAGTTTCCTCTGTAAGCATTGTTACCAAAATTATTCCTACCAACAAAATTGAAATCCATAGATTCATTATTATTCTCAATCAAAGTAGACAAAGGCATATCATTGGGATCAATATGAGCACTCTTAGTAGCAAACAATTTCGTAAGTTCATCCATCTCTCCACTCAAAACATTAATTTCTTCTATAGCATGCACTTTTTTACTAGTAGATCTTTCGGTGTGTCATTGAGAATAATTAGCCATAATATTATCAAGGAGTTTTTTAGCTGCTCCTAAGGTGATTTCCATAAACGTGACTCCCGCGGCCGAATCTAAAAGATTTCTAGAAGCAATATTCAAGTCGGCATAAAATTTTTGTATGATCATCCATAAATTCAAACCATGAGTAGGACAATTGTGAATCATCAATTTCATTCTTTCCCAAGATTGGGAAACATGCTCATGATCAAGTTGTTTAACATTCAAAATATCGTTCCTAAGAGAGATGATCTTAGCGGGAGGAAAATACTTAGAGATAAAAGCATCTTTGCACTTATTCCATGAATCAATGCTATTCTTAGGCAAAGACGAAAACCAAACTTTAGCACGATCTCTAAGTGAAAACGGAAATAGCTTCAATTTAACAATATCATTATCCATATCTTTCTTCTTTTGCAACTCACACAAATCAAAAAAGTTGTTTAGATGGGTAGCGGCTATGATAGCGATGCAGGTCTTGCTGATAAATCACAGATCGAGCCGCCGCCAGATCGCGTTCTTCATCCAAAGCATCCAAAGCATTCTGACGAGAGGTCTCATTATCTGTTTCGATGTAAGCTGCCACCCTTGGCGAATCATGACGGATGTCACTTGGAAGAAGTGCCACTGCGCGATAAACCATGAAGAACGACGTGTAGCCTGTTGATCTGTTAGGGATAGTCCTTATGCTTCAAAGAACTGTAGGAAGCTCTTCAACCCAACAACCCGGGATGCGCTCCAAGGGAACCATGAGCTGGGTTTAATGCCTCGTAATATCTCTTGGGTAGCTCGCTCAGCTTGGCCATTGGATTGTGGATGAGCCACGGATGAAACATCAAGCCGGATGTGCTCCCGTTGGAAGAACTCTTTCATATCACCCTTAGATAGATTTGTCCCATTATCCGTGATGATACCACGAGGATAACCAAAGCAGAAGATCAGCATTTTCACGAACTAAACTGTGGTCGCCGCCTCACAACTAGTGATTGGCTCTGCTTCAACCCACTTTGTAAATTTTTCAGCTGCAACCAAATGGTGGGTTTTCTTGTCCTTAGACCTCTTGAAGGGCCCGACCATACCAAGACCCAAACCGCAAATGGCCATCTTATTGGGATCATCCGCAATTCTAAGCCGGCACATGAGCTTGCCGTGCAAATTGCTGACAACCATCACACTTGCGGACAATGTCCTCTGCATCAGCGTGAGCTGCCAACCAGAATAAACCATGTTGAAAAGCCTTAGCCACAAGAGATCTTGACCCGGCATGATGACCACAGTCTCCTGCATGAATGTCCTGGAAAATTTCCAGGCCTTCATCAGGGGAAACACAATGTTAGAACACGTCAGTCACACTACATCTGTGTAACTCGCCATTGACAATCGTCATGGACTTAGACCGCCTTATGATTTGTCATGCAAAAAGTTCATCTTCTGCCAACTCGCCCCTGGTCAAGTAAGCCAAATAAGGCACCGTCCAATCTGGAATAGCATGTAGAGCGGCCACCAGCTGTCCCCCTGGGTTAGGAATGGCAAGGTCTTCCTCTAAGGGTAACTTGACAGAAGGGTTATGCAGTACATCCACGATCACATTAGGGGGAATCGGCTTACGCTGAGACCCGAGCCGGGACAGTGCATCCTCCACCTCATTATGACACCGGTCTATGTGATCCACTTGATAACCCTTTAAATGGCCAGCGATATTAGTCACTGCTTGATGATAAGCTGCCATGAGCAGGTCTTTAGAATCCCACTTTCCTGATACTTTTTCTGCAACGAGACATGAGTTCCCAAGGTATCTAACCCGACTCAAATTCATCTCCTTGGCCATTCGAAGCCCATATAGCAAAGCCTCATACTCAGTTGCATTGTTAGTATAGGGAAACATCAGCCTTAACACATAACGAAACTGGTCACCTCACGGGGAAGGTATGACAACTCCAGACCATGAGCCTTTCAATTGCCTTGATCCATCAAAATGTATGGTCAAGTATGTATGATCCGGCTTCTCCTCAGGTGTTTGCAGTTCTGTCCAATCATTGATAAAATCTACCAGGGCTTGAGACTTGATGGCGATTCTGGGTACATATTTCAGATGATGCGGCCCAAGTTCAGTTGACCATTTAGCAACTCTGCCTGTGGCTTCTTTGGTTTGAATGATATCCCCCATAGGAGCAGAACTGACAACACTGATTGGATGCCCAAGGAAATAATGATTCAACTTGCGGCTGGCCAAGAACACCCCAAACACTAGTTTTTGCTAATGTGGGTATCTCTGTTTGGACTCTGTCAAAACTTCACTGACATAATAAACCGGCCGCTGGACTGGATACTCTTTTCCTACCTCCTTGCGCTCCACGACCACTACTATGCTAACAACCTTGTTATTAGTCGCACGTACAGGAGCAAAGGCTCCTTGTCAATCGGAGTAGCCAACACAGGCGGCTCAGCCAATTGCTTCTTAAGCGCGTCAAAGCCTCATTAGCAGCACCGCTCCAGACAAAATAATATGTCTTCTTCATAATCTGGTACAGGGATATCGCCTCCTCGCCCAGGCGGCTTATAAACCAGCTCACGGCTGCAATATGACCCAGCAGGTGCTAAACAACATTGATACATGCCGGCTTAGACAGAGAGGTGATAGCCTGGATCTTCCCCGAGTTAGCTTCGACGCCCCTTTCTGAAACCAGAAAACCTAGCAATTTAGCTGGTGGTACCCCAAAAACGCACTTGGCCGGGTTAAGCATCATCTTGTACACCTGGAGATTATCAATGGTTTCCTTCAGATCATCAAGCAAACTTTCCTTCTTCCTTGATTTAACCACAGTATCTTCCACATAAGCATGAACGTTGTGTCCAATCTGCCCATGGAAGCAATTCTGAACACAGCGCTGGTAAGTCGCCTGAGCACACTTGAGCCCAAAAGGCATAGAAACATAACAAAAAGCTCCAAAGGGTGTGATAAAGGTTGTCTTCTCCTGATTCTCAACTGCCATCTTGATCTGATGATAACCGGAATAAGCATCCAGGAAACACAAACTCTCACAACCCATCGTGGCATCAATGACCCGTCAATACGGGAGAGAGCAAACAGATCAGCTGGACACGCCTTGTTAAGATCTTTGTAATCGACACACATACACCAAGTGCCTTTCTTTTTTAGCACAGGCAAAGGAATAGCCAACCACCGAGGGTGAAAAACTTCAGTTATGAACCCGGCAGCTAGGAGCCAGGCCACCTCTTCTCCAATAGCCTTGTGCCTCTCTTCATTAAAACGACGGAGGAACTGTCGAACCGGTTTCATTTAAGGATCCACATTAAGGTGGTGCTCAGTGAATTCTCTCAGCACACCCGACATGTCAGAAGGTTTCCATGCGAAGATGTCCCGATTCTCACAGATGAACTCGATGATCGCGCTTTCCTATTTAGGATCTATACCCGTCCTGATGGTGAACTATTGTTAAGAATCATCAAGGACAAAGTCAACTTGTTGCGTGTCCTTTGCCGACTTAAATTTGAGCAGAGGGTCCTTCTCAATGGTGGGATTTTTCAGAGGGGTCATATCAGGCGGGTCAACATTATCTTTATAAATTTAAGCTCATTAGTAGCACAAGCCGTCTGCGTAAGCACCATCACCTTCACACTCCAAGGCTATCTTATGATTACCATGAACTGTAATTCTTCCTCGTGGCCCTGGCATCTTAAGCTGCACATAGATATAACAAGGGCGGGCCATGAACTTGGCATAAGCCGGCCGTCCAAACAACGCATGATATGGACTCTTGGTTTTAACCACCTCGAACCACAGTGTCTCAGCCTTGTAATTATACTCATCACCAAAGGCCGCTTCCAAAGCAATCTTCCCTATAGGGTAAGCCGACTTGCCAGGGACAACTCCATGAAAGACGGTAGAGGACTGCTTAAGATCCTTCTCTGTCAGATTCATCTGCAGAAAAGTGTCATAGTACAATATGTTGATACTGCTTCCACCATCCATAAGTACCTTTATGAACTTGTAACCACCCACTTGAGGGGCTACCACCAGGATCATCAACCTAGGGCGGGTGATCCGCCCGGCTCCACGTTATCGTATGCTCTGGCCATCTCAAATACTGAGGCACTCCCAGCTCAACTTTATTGATGGCTCGCTTATGGACCTTCCGGTAACGCTTGCACGTGCTCGTAGTGAAAACATGATACTGACCACTGTTAAGCTGCTTAGGGTTACTATGGTATCTTGACTGATTATTCTGATGCTGATTACCGTGGCCAGACTGCTGATTATGACCACCGTGGTTCCCCTGGTCCTGATAACCAGAATTTGAGCTGCCACCACCAAAGCCTACTCCCTGGGAACCTCTAGAGCCTGACCCGCCAGATGGCCATTTATTGTTGCCTTGATGCTGAAAAGACTGGTTCCTGTACTCTTGCATGATATAACAATCCTTCCAAGCATGACTAGATGGCTTGTTAGGATAACTGTGCTTCGGACACGGCCCATTAAGGGCTTCC
>NC_041391.1:419805215-419836072 GCF_002162155.2 Triticum dicoccoides | reverse complement strand
ATTATAAGGTTGCTTGCCATCACGACGCTGATTTTTGAACCCTGCATTAGTGTTAGCCACAAAATCTGACTTGCCATCGGGGTGTCCATGCTTTCCACCATTACCATGCTTATTGTGATTACCATTCTATGCCGAGGCATTCTTTTGCTGACTCTTGCCACCACCGTTTTTCTTGACCTTACTCGACTTATCCTTATCAAAGATGGGATCATTCGTACCATCAGAATTAGCGTATCTGGTAAGCACGTCCATGAGATTGCCCATATCCGTGCACTTACGCTTAAGCCGCCCTAACTTCTGCATAAGAGGCTCAAAGCGATAGTTCTTCTTCAAGATCAGAATGGCTTGAGCCGGCCCGATGTTGTCGAAAGAGTGGATAATGGCTGCGACCGAGCGGGCCCAATGATGGGCCGACTCATCCTCATGCTGCACATAGTGCTCCAAATCCACAATTGTCATCGGCTGCTTGCAGGTTCCTTGAAAGTTTCCGTTGAAGCGCTCCTTCAACTCCGCCCAGGTGTTGATATAATTTTGTTTTTTTTGGGGGGGGGGGGGCAGGTTTTTCAACCAAGTGCGAGTCGGTCCCTCCAACATCATAGTGAAATACTTGGCGCATACTGCATCACTGATATCCAACATATCCATGGCCAGCTTGTAGCTCTCCATCCAAGCCTCGGGAGGGAGGTCTGCCATGTAGTTAGGTACCTTGTGAGGACCTTTAACGTCCTTGGGCATGCACTCATTATGTAAAGCCAGCACTAGGCATGGCACTCTAATGGTTCTAACACTCGACCCGGCCCCCACCGAGGCCGAAGGAACCACCGGGGGTGCCTGATAAGCCCCCTGGTTTGCTGCTTCCACCCCACGACGGGCTCTTGCATCATCAACAATTGCTTGAACATTAATCCTCGGGTTAAGGGGCGGGTTGTCCTGGGCCGGGTTACGGCGTTGTTCACTGCTTAAAACAGTCGGCGACTCAGCGTGCCGGCTGTAGCTACGACTCGGCATCGGTGTCGAATGAACACGGTGCTGACTCTAAGAGTAGTTAGCCTGCTGAGCAATCGCCGTCTGTAAGAGCTCAATGGCGTTATGGGTTTCAACTGCTACCGGTGACTCGCTGGTGATAGGAATCGCAGTAAGCCGGGTTGTCACTGCTACCATGTTATCCACCGGATTTGAGAAGTGACTTGGCGGTATCTGAAAGTGTGGTGGGGGCGTCCGAGCAAGGTGAGGGTCTGGGACCGGTTCTTCCCTTTGGGCTGGCTCTAATTGTAGTGGCTGGTGCCGCCACTCTGCTCCCTAGTGTGTTAGGGGATAATTGGGGTATAACCGGTGCTCCTGTAGTATTTGGGCCTGCCCCTGGCATATTGAACAACCGTGCGGGCTCATAACTCATAGGTCGACAGCTCCGGTACCTCTGCTGATGAACTGTGTTGGAAGCGTTTTGCTCAAGGTTTAGACGCCAAGCCTACATATTTAGACGCTCTGCCTTTGCATTAATATGAGCTTGCAACTCGGTCGTCCATGTGTTTTCAACGTTGATATCCTCCTGGGCTTTAGTCATCTGCTCCCAAAGCTTTGTGATCTCCGCATTGTGCTCTGCCTGATTTTTTGCAGTGACCAAGGTTGCCAGCAAGGTTGTTAGAACATTCATCAATTCAGATAGAACTTGAGCCGGAGGCCTGACTGAGCTAGATGCTGAAGGATCTGTTTTCACTGCTGCTCCGGTCATTGTAGTGTTGAGAGCCGGCACTGTCCCTACCATGAAGATGGTGGCTCGGCTCGGCGACTCGTAGGGGTCCGGAATAATGTCGCCATCGGAACAGGCCCCAAGCCCGCCGTCTTGAAGCTGGTAGATTGACTCCGTCTCGCCGGTCGAGGACTGATCACCTGACTAGATGAGAGTTGCTACCTCTTGAGCACTGCGTTGGATTTCCCCGAAGAGGAGAGGATGATGCAACAAAGTAGCATAAGTATTTCCCTCAGTTTTTGAGAACCAAGGTATTAATCTAGTAGGAGACCACGCACATGTCCCTCGTACCTACACAAAACGATAGCAACTCGCAACCAACGCTTAGGGGTTGTCAATCCCTTCACGGTCATTTACGAGAGTGAGATCTGATAGAGATAATATTTTTGGTATTTTTGATAGATAGATGCAAAGTAAAAATTAAAGGCAAAGTAAAACAGAGCAAGTAAATAAAGTGATATAGATTGATATGATGAGAACAGACCCGGGGGCCATAGGTTTCACTAGTGGCTTCTCTCAAGAGCATAGAGATTCTACGGTGGGTGAACAAATTACTGTTGAACAATTGATAGAATTGAGCATAGTTATGAGTATATCTAGGCAATGATCATGTATATAGGCATCACGTCCAAAACAAGTAGATCGAAACGATTCTGCATCTACTACTATTACTCCACTCATCAACCGCTATCCAGCATGCATCTAGAGTATTAAGTAAAAACAGAGTAACGCCTTAAGCAAGATGACATGATGTAGTGGGATAAATTCATGCAATATGATAAAAAAAACATCTTGTTATCCGCGATGGCAACAATACAATACGTGCCTTGCTGCCCCTTCTGTCACTGGGTAAGGACACCGCAAGATTGAACCCAAAGCTAAGCACTTCTCCCATTGCAAGAACTACCAATCTAGTTGGCCAAACCAAAAAGGATAATTCGAAGAGACTTGCAAAGATAACTCAATCATACATAAAAGAATTCAGAGAAGAATCAAATATTTTCCATAGATAATACTAGATCATAAACCCACAATTCATCGGTCTCAACAAACACACCACAAAAAGAAGATTACATCGAATAGATCTCCACGAGAGAGGGGGAGAACATTGTATTGAGATCCAAAAAGAGAGAAGAAGCCAACTAGCTACTAGCTATGGACCCGAAGGTCTGAAGTAAACTACTCACACTTCATCGGAGGGGCTATGGTGATGATGTAGAAGCCCTCCATGGTGGATGCCCCCTCCGGCGAAGCTCCGGAACAGGCCCCAAGATGGGATCTCGTGGATACAGAAGGTTGCGGCAGTGGAATTAGGTTTTTAGCTCCTGTTCTGATCGTTCGGGGATACGTAGGTATATATAGGAGGAAGGAGTACATCGGTGGAGCTCCGAGGGGCCCACGAGATAGGGGCGCGCCCAGGGGGGGCGCCCTCCACCCTCGTGACCTCCTCGGGCACTGCTTGGAGTAGGGTCCAAGTCTCCTGGATCACGTTCGGTTGGAAAATCACGATCCTGAAGGTTTCATTCCGTATGGACTCCGTTTGATATTCCATTTCTTCAAAACACTGAAATATGCAAAAAAAACAGCAATTCTGGGCTGGGCCTCCGGTTAATAGGTTAGTCCCAAAAGTAATATAAAAGTGGAAAATAAAGCCCAATATAGTCCAAAACAGTAGATAAAGTAGCATAGAGCAATCAAAAATTATATATACGTTGGAGACGTATCAGGCATCCCCAAGCTTAATTCCTGCTCGTCCTCGAGTAGGTAAATGATAAAAAAAGAATTTTTGATGCAGAGTGATACTTTGGCATAATTTCAATGTAAATCTTCTTAATTGTGGTATGAATATTCAGATCCAAAAGATTCAAGACAAAAGTTCATATTGACACAAAAATAATAATACTTCAAGCATACTAATCAAAGCAATCATGTCTTCTCAAAATAACATGGCAAACGAAAGTTCATCCCTACAAAATCATATAGTTAGGCTATGCTTCATTTTTGTCACACAAAGATGTTCCCAACTTCTATACCCCCGATGACAAGCCAAGCAATTGTTTCATACTTAAATAATCTCAAACTTTTTCAACCTTCACGCAATACATGAGCGTGAGCCATGGATATAGCACTATGGGTGGAATAGAATATGATGATGGGGATTGTGTGGAGAAGACAAACAAGGAGAAAGTCTCACATTGACGAGGCTAATCAACGGGCTATGGACATGCCCATCAATTGATGTCAACATGAGGAGTAGGGATTGCCAAGCAACGGATGCACTAGAGCTATGAATGCTCAACAAAAGAAAACTAGTGGGTGTGCATCCAACTCGCTTGCTCATGAAGACCTAGGGCATTTGAGGAAGCCCATCGTAGGAATATACAAGCCAAGTTCTAAAATGAAAAAAATTCCCACTAGTATGAAAAGACAACTTATAAGGCTCACTACATGAGGAAGAAGGTGCTACTTTGAAGCACAATATATGAGACTCACTACATGAAGAACTAGGTGCTACTTTGAAGCACAAGTGTGGAAAAAGAGATAGTAGCATTGCCCTTTTTATATTCTTTTTTGGGCCTTTTTTTTCTTTTGGCCTTTCTCTCTTTTTTTGGGCAATGCTCTAATAATGATGATCATCACACTTCTATTGATTACAACAAAAAGATTACAACTTGAAACTTAGAACAAGATATGACTCTATATGAATGCCTCCTGCGGTGTACCGGGATGGTGCAATGAATCAAGAGTGACATGTATGGAAAATAATGCATGGTGGCTTTGCCACAAATACGATGTCAACTACATGATCATGCAATGGCAATATGACAAAAGTATTGTATGTCATGATGATGATGGTGGAAGTTGCATGGCAATATATCTCGGAATGGCTATGGAAATGCCATGATAGGTAGGTATGGTGGCTGTTTTGAGGAAGATATAAGGAGGTTTATGTGCGATAGAGCATATCGTATCACGGGGTTTGGATGCACCGACAAAGTTTGCACCAACTCTCAAGGTGAGAAAGGGCAATGCACGGTACCGAAGAGGCTAGCAAAGGCGGAAAGGTGAGAGTGCGTATAATCCATGGACTCAACATTAGTCAAAAGAACTCATATACTTATTGCAAAAATTTAGAAGTCATCAAAAATCAAGTACTACGTGCATGCTCCTAGGGGGATAGAATTGTAGGAAAAGACCATCGCTCATCCCCGACCGCCACTCATAAGGATGCACAAGCCAGATACACTTCATGTTTCAAATTTGTTACACAACTTTAACCATACGTCCATGCTACGAGACTTGCAAACTTCAACACAAGTATTTCTCAAATTCATAATCACCCAACTAGCACGACTTTGATATTATTACCTCCATATCTCAAAACAATTATCAAGCATCAAACTTATCTTAGTATTCAATTCACTCAAAATAAAGTTTCACATATCTTGAATACCAAACATATTAACATTAAGCAAATTACCATGCTATTAACGACTCTCAAAATAATCTAAGTGAAGCATGAGAGATCAATAGTTTCTTTAAAACAAATCCACCACCGTGCTCTAAAAGATATAAGTGAAGCACTAGAGCAAAAATTATCACGCTCAAAAGATATAAGTGAAGTACTATGAGCAAAACTATCAAGCTCAAAAGATATAAGTGAAGCACATAGAGTATTCTAAAAAATTCCAATTCATGTATGGCTCTCTCAAAACATGTGTACAGCAAGGATGATTGTGGTAGACTAACAAGAAAAGACACAAATAATACAAGACGCTCCAAGCAAAACACATATCATGTTGGTGAATAAAAATATAGCTCCAAGTAAATTACCGATGGAAGTGGACGAAAGAGGGGATGCCTTCCGAGGCATCCCCAAGCTTAGGCTTTTGGATATTCTTGAATATCTTGGGGTGCCATGGGCATCCCCAAGCTTAGGCTCTTGCCACTCCTTGTTCCATAATCCATCAAAAGAATTCACCCAAAACTTGAAAACTTCACAACACAAAACTCAACAGAAATCTCGTGAGCTCCGTTAGAGAAAGAAAACAAAAGACTACTTCAAGGTACTGTAATAAACTCATTATTTATTTATATTGGTGTTAAACCTACTGTATTCCAACTTCTCTATGGATTATAAACTATTTTACTAGCCATAGATTCATCAAAATAAGCAAACAACACACGAAAAACAGAATCTGTCAAAAACAGAACAGTTTGTAGCAATCTATAACTAACGCAAACTTCTGGAACTCTAAAAATTCTACAAAATAGGAAGTCCTAGAAATTTTGTTTATTGATCAGTAGAAAAAAGAATCAACACAAAAGCATGTTCTATGATTTATCATAACTAAATTCGTGCGCGCAAAGTTTCTGATTTTCAGCAGAATCAAATCAACTATCATCGTAGGTTATCCTATAGGTTCTACTTGGCACAAACACTAATTAAAACATAAAACCACATCCAAATAGAAGGTAGATGGATTATTTATTCCTAAACAGAAGCAAAAACAAAAAACACAAAATAAAATTGGGTTGCCTCCCAACAAGCGCTATCGTTTAACGCCCCTAGCTAGGCATAAAAGCAAGGATAGATCTAGGCATTGCCATCTTTGGTAGGCAATTCTTCAATGAGGCATCTACCTCCTTTGAAATTTTCTTTCTTTCTAGTAATTGTCAATTTTCTAGGCAAAAGATTGAAAATTTCATTCATAGCAAAAGGTTCCTTAATGATCGAAAAAAGATTGGGATGAACGCTTATAGATTTAAGATCTGCAGTTTCCTTACTAGATGATTCACCCTTATTCTTAGGAACATAAATAAGCTTAGTATTTTTGGTAGACGAACTTGGAGTATTTTGCACGGAAGAAAAAGTGGTTCCCAAGTTAGTAATGATACCCTCAAGTTTATCGATTCTTGTAGAGTCTAGATATATTTTTTCATTAACTATGGGATCTTTTTCTTTAATATTTTTCAAAGTCATTCCTACCTTAGATCCGTATTGGGTAATTTGATTGTGGATCTTTTTATCAAGATTTTCAATTGATTCAATGGTAGCAACTTTATTTTCAATGGTTTCAAGCCTTTGCATAACATGCTCCAAAGTTAACGTAGTTCCATTAATCAAAAGGAGTGGTGAGCCAAATATATCTATTAAAGCATTATAAGAATCAAAAGTATGGCTGCCCGAAAAATTCCCTCCGGTAATGGTATCAAGGATATATCTATACCAAGGATTAGCACCTACATAAAAATTGCAAAGAAGAACTGAGGTAGATTGCTTCCTGGTAGATTTATTTTGAGCATTGCAAATTCTATACCAAGCATCTTTTAGATTTTATCCCTCCCTTTGTTTAAAATTTAAGAATTCATTCTCGGGAGATAACGGAGACGATATGAAACTAGTCATGATGACAAGCAAACTAACACACGAGCAAACAAAAAGGCAAGGGGAAAAGGCAAACGGGAAAGAGAGGAGATTGAGAAAGAGAGGGCAAATAAAACGGCAAGGGTGAAGTGGGGGAGAGGAAAACGAGAGGCAAATGGCAAATATTGTAATGCGAGAGATAGGGATTGCGATGGGTACTTGGTATAGTTGACTTGCTTGCGTGAGCCTCCCCGGCAACGGCGCCAGAAATTCTTCTTGCTACCTCTTGAGCACTGCGTTGGATTTCCCCGAAGAGGAGAGGATGATGCAGCAAAGTAGAGTAAGTATTTCCCTCAGTTTTTGAACCAAGGTATCAATCCAGTAGGAGACCACGCACAAGTCCCTCGTACGTACACAAAACGATAGCAACTCGCAACCAACTCTTAGGGGTGTCAATCCCTTCACGGTCATTTACAAGAGCCGTTTGGGCGACGCGGGAAGCGAGGGCGGCTCGGAGCTCGGCGCGGGCCCGAGGAGCGTTAGATATGAATGCGATGGTCGGAGAAGAACAGGGCGACGGGAGGCGAATTCCGGCGCACCCCTACCTGGCGTGCCAAATGTCAGATTTCGGGTTCCGGCAGACCCTTGAGATTCGAACACTGGGGTGCGCGCGGAGATTTCGCCCTCTATCTACCTGCTCCTCGCCGAATCGCTAGGATCTAAACTACAGAAGAAACAACACAAGAGACACGGGGTTTATACTGGTTTAGGCCACCATTGTGGTGTAATACCCTACTCCAGTGTGTGGTGTGGTGGATTGCCTCTTGGGCTGATGATGAACAGTACAAGGAAGAACAGCCTCGCGAGGGTCTGTTCTTGACTGATGCGATGAACTGCTAGGAGGAGTTCAGTCGCTCTATCTACTGGTTTCTTGGTGTGGATCCAGATGCCTCTACCCTGGGGGTGGCTAGTCCTATTTATAGGCAAAGGCCCTGGGCCTCTCCCCAAATATTGAGCGGGAAGGGCGCCAACTATTGGCCATTTTGAAGGGGAACAGCGGGTACACCTATCCTGACTAAAGTGGGTCCTCGCCTGCCAAAGGCTCTGGTGGTGACACCTGCTTGGGCTCCACAATGACTTCCTTCCTGCCGTTGGGCTGGTCTTGGTCTTGTTGCACCGAAACGGATGCCTTTGCTTGATGCTCTCGCCTACGCTTGCTCCCTTTGCACCAAAGAGGAAAGGAGGACACTGCGCGGCCTGGCGCCCGACTGGCGCCCTTGGTCGTCATGGCTTGCGTCATGGGCACCTTGCGAGGTACCCTGCCTTGAACTCTCCGCCTCCTCGTGAGCCCTCCTGATGAGGCTGTGTCTGAAGAAGCTCCTTGTCGTCCGCCCCGTGAGGCTTGGCCCCTCGCGAGGGTCTTGAGCTTGCGTTGATGAAGATGGGTTGTGCTGGTCCCCCTTTGAGCCACGCCGTAGGCCGCAGGCAGGCAAGTCTGGGGACCCCCGTTCCCAGAACGCCGACAGTAGCCCCCGGGCCCACGGCGCGCCCGGACTTGGCCGAGCAGAGAGGCGAAAGGGCAAGTGCGAAGCGTCGCGGGCCCTAACAGCCTGCGGCCTTGGGCGTCGCGTGGCGGTTGATTGGACGTGTGCGCCTCTGCAACCGCGCGAGTTGATAAAGGCACGACATCTGTCCCTCGCCTTCTCTGCTTTCTCCAGTTGCTGCTCAGATCCCCTTTCTTGCGCCTCTCCTCCCCGCCTCCGAAATCTTCAGATCTACTCCGTCTGCACGCCCTAGCCAGACATGGCACCTCGCCAAGCCCCGGCCGGAGCTTGGTACTCGTCCGCCTTGGACTCGCAGAACGTGTCGGAGGCGAGCCTTGCCGGGGTGCGCCAGATGGCGGCGGCGCAGGGCATCGACGGGGCGAAGGTGTTCAAGGCCGGCTCTGTCCTCCCTGAAGGCCAAGGGAGCACCTTCTATCCGCTCTTCGTGAGCGCCATTGTTGCCGGCCTGGTGCCTCCCTTTTCTGAGTTCTTCTTCTCTGTCCTCCGCCACTATAACCTTCAAGCTCTGCCTTCGCCTATTATTGTGAGGCTCACGTAGGGGTGAAGCCCTCAGTGGTCTTGCTGCGCCACTACTTCTCCCTCCGGACCTCTCATGGTTCCGTCTCTGCGTGTGCGAGCTTCGTCGCGTATGGCAGCTCCATCGCCATTTCGAACCCTGGGAAAAGGATCGAGGGCTTCAGGAGCAAGTGGGTCTCGGTGGATGCTGTGCGCATCCACCCTTGGCTGATCCTGCCCATGGGGCACCCCGCGAGCTCTGACGACTGGTCCCGAGTGGAGCTTGTGGATCCCCGCGCGAAGCCGGTGTTGGAGAATATGGACGCGGGTCTGAGGCCGGCCAGCATGGCGGCGGCGAGGCTGACCGGTGCATCGCTGCTGAGGGAGTTCCTAGAGCACCAGCTGGCTCCGCTTCGTCAGTACTCACTTCCGATGTGGAGGCCCCACCCGAGCCCCGCGGTCTTGGCCGATGAAGATCTGGCTGCGGTTCTCCAGTCTTTGGTTGGGGGCGACGTGGCGAGGTTGGAGGGCACTCCTACGCCCATGTTCCTCCGCGAGGACTAGGAGCAAGTAGTGGGGTCTATGCCCGCCTTCAATGGGGACGGGCCCGTGCCCGCGAAGGCTCCCGAGGACCCGGTGGACGTGTCCTCCGGCGACTCCAGCAAAGAGAAGGAAGGAGGGGAGCTGTAAGTGCATCTAGTGCCCCTTAGTGATTTTGGGGTATCGAAGACTTATAGGTTAAGGGACTAATGCGTTTGTGAGTGTACACAGGTCTATAAGTCTATGAGGAGTTTGATATTTACAGAGAAAGTCGACCCCTAAAAATGAAGTTCTTCGACTGAAGACTTTGATATTCTGAAGACTTTCTGAAGACTTTGAAAGTGAAGAAATTGGTGTGACCTTGAAGACTTGGTATTCATTTGAGGAACATGAAGCGTGAAGAATTTTGTTTCCGTAGTTTCATTTTCTCTTTCTTGAGTCATAGGAAACACCATACTGTTAAATGGGGTCGAGGAAATACTAAGGAAAATTTTCCATGTGATGCTCAACTCAAAATCCTACACCTACCAATCCCTTCGAGTGAAGCCATTGGAAATCTCATACAGTTCAGTCAATTTCTTCAGTGTCAGGACCCCGACTCAATGCCACATCGATCTAGCATGTAACACCTCATATCACTTTGCGGCCTCACGCACGGTATTCCCACGGGTGTCGTCTTACCTTTGCCCGGGACCGTTTGCGCCTTTTGGCACACGTATATGATGGTGTCGCTAGCATCCATATGATAAGGAGCCCGGGCTGACATGGCTAGTCGTAAACCCAAAGTGGCACAGACTTATAGGGACAGGCATCCATGACCCAGCATCGAACGTGTCGGTCATCAGCGAGTGAATCCAGGCTGTAGCACTGGGCTAACAGGACTCCGGTGAACCGGGCTGTAGCGGGCTAACGGGACTCCGGTATTCATCGCGTGCCATTTCCCCGAAGGGGCAGACACAGGAACGAAGAAGGACACATGCCGGCCAGCCTAAGTGTTCCGGAGTAGTAGCAAGCTACCATTGGAAACACTAGGAGACATTTCCCGGTAAGAGAGGCTACTAAGGATAAACAACTAGATAGTCCGATCCCACACATACCAAGCATTTCAATAACATACACACAATATGCTCGATATGTGCAAACACAACATGGCATCACAACATGACTCTATGACTCAAGTATTTATTCATTAGGCTCCGAGGAGCGAGATATTACAAACATGGGTCTTATGACCCAACAATCAGAGCATACAAGTCAAAGCACATGCGGAAGCTTAACATGTCTGAGTACAGACATCTATAAATGAAAAAGGCTGAGAAGCTTGACTATCTACCAGATCCTGCCGAGGGCACAAGATCGTAGCTGAGGTAACAAGCTAAACGTCGAAGTCCACGCGGAACTACTAGTGAGACTGAAGTCTCTCTGCAAAAACATAAAATAGGCAAACGTGAGTACAAATGTACCCAGCAAGACTTACATCAGAACTATCTACATATGCATCATTATCAACAAAGGGATGGTGGGGTTTAACTGCAGCAAGCCAGCTTTGACTCGGTGGCTATCCTGAACTACGACTGCAAGTAACTCTTTTGAGGTGGCGCACACGAGTCCACATATTCACCATATCAATACACCACTATGGATCCGCTCCCGTCTCCCTACGAGAACGCCATCCATAGCACTCACGCTTATCTTGCGTATTTTAGAGTATCCACTTTCACTTGTCTATGAACTGATATAAGCAACCCAGAAGTCCTTTACCGCGGACACGGCTATTCGAATAGATGATATTAACCCTGCAGGGGTGTACTCCTTCACACACGCTCTCACCACTTACCGCCGTTTACACGACATGTACTCGGCAACCTTCAAGCGGAAGCCCAACGTGGGTGTCGGCCACGGCCTACCTAAACACTCAAGTCTCTAGTCCAGGTTTATCGCCTATTCGGGTTCCATCCATGAGGAGATCCGGCCGGAGTTTCGCTCACAGCCCCAAACGATGTGAACAGGGTTCCCGAGACACCAAACGGGCGCCTGGTACACCGTGCCACGTGCCTACCGCATCACAGCCCACCCCTACGGTCAGCGCTGCGCACGGCCTCCAGCATACTACAAACACCAGAAACTACTTGCAACTCCTGGACAGAGGACAAGGGTGATCAAGAAGCCGAGAGGGTCCATTGGTTTCGGGCCCAATGCGTGGTAGTAGCTGAATCATGGATCACAAACACAGAACTCAGTTCCTGAGGACGGCTTCAATGAGACAACCCACCATGTACTCCTACATGGCCTCTCACCGACACCTTTTACCAAATCGTGTTCACACACTTAGCTCACACACAGTAGGACATGTTCACCCGCCTCTGATTCATCCCCGATGAATCAGACCTGACTCAACTCTAAGCAGTAGCAGGCATGACAAACAAGCATGAATGAGTAGGCACATCAGGGCTCAAACAACTCCTACTCATGCTAGTGGGTTTCATCTATTTACTGTGGCAATGACAGGTCATGCAAAGGATAAAGGGGTTCAGCTACCGCAGCAAGTAACAAATATGTCGTTGTTGTCCTAATGCAGTAAAAGAGAGCAGGAGCGAGAGAGTGGGATTTTATCGGAATGAACAAGGGGGTTTTGCTTGCCTGGCACTTCTGAAGATAGCATTGAGTCTTCATCAGTGTCAATGATCACATCATCGGTAGCACGTCTATCGAGAGGGGACAATTACCGGCAACATAGAAGGGAACACAATCAGTGCAATGCACAATATGATGCATGATCATGACATGGCAAAATGAATGTGTTTTGAGCTAATGCAACTAGCAACAGATTAAATGAAGTTGGTTTGAATACAAGATTCAAATTTAAACTCCATATGTGATTATTCAAATGCCATTTAATTGATTTGTGCTAAACAGCAGCTATAAGTTGTTCTATCATGCATGAAAATGGTACAGATGGATTCCTTGAATTTTTCTGATAATTTTTCATATATAAATTATTTAATTTGGAGTTACGGTTGAATTTCTATGATTTTTAGAAGTTTTAGCTATTTTCTGGAATTTCCTGAATTAAAATAAATCCAGAAAACATAATTGCGTCAGCATTGCGTCACTATGACGTCAGCAGGTCAACAGACGCTGCTGCTGGTCAAACCTGACCAGTGGGGTCCACTGGTCAGTGACTGGGGCTGCTTAGTGCCGCTGACGGGTGGGCCCAGTCAACGGCCACGTCAGCACAGTCAAAACTGACGCGTGGGGCCACTGCAATTAGACTAAACTAAACAGAAAGATATACTAATCCTAATTAGGCGCAGGGGCCCACATGGCAGTGGCTCATAGGGTGATTAGCCCCTAACTAAGTGGCCACATCGGCCCGCCGGAGTTTGGCCGGCGGTGACCACAGAGCACGGCGGGGCACGCCGGACTTGCGCTAGGGGCATCGGATTCGCGCGCTGAGGGCACCGGGGCGTAGCCCGGGCTCTCCCGCATCTGATGGGGTAGGTGGGAGGCTGCGGGGACGCCGGGGCTCGCCGGAACGGAGCTCGCGGCGGCGCCGGAGTTTGGTGAGTGCGGGGTTGGCGCTGTGGTGCACGGGAGGGCGAGTTAGGATATGCGTTAGGCTCCTGGTGGCTTCCTGAGTGCGGTGACACGCTCCGAGACGAGCTCAAGCGGCTGTAGTGACGGCGGTGACGAGGTCAGCGGCGGCCGGAGTTCGGCCGCGGCGGAGCTATGGCCTAGAGCTCGCAAACGCGAGGGGAGAGAGAGGGGTTCTGCACGGAGGCTCACCGCGGAGCTGTAGGGAGGGTTAGTGGGCTCGGGGGCGGCCGGAGTGCAGCGAATCGACGGCGACGATCTCCGGTGGCCGAGGAGGGGAACGGCGACGTGGGCGGCGATGCAGGGCTTCCGGAGGGCCGTGGAT
Source organism: Triticum dicoccoides (assembly GCF_002162155.2). Taxonomy (NCBI): domain Eukaryota; kingdom Viridiplantae; phylum Streptophyta; class Magnoliopsida; order Poales; family Poaceae; genus Triticum; species Triticum dicoccoides. The sequence continues at coordinate 419,822,435 of NC_041391.1, read as the reverse complement.
CGGTGGGGAGGAAGAGAGGGTCGAGGCGGAGCTCGCAAGCACAGCGAGGGGTCGAGGGGGAGACGGTGGCCGCGGCGTTACGGTGGCGCGGCTGCGGCTGCGCTCGGCGAGTGAGAGAGAGAGGAAGCAGAGGAGAGATACAAGGGAGAGGGAGAGAGCGAGGGGGTCCAGGGGGTCGGGGCGGCGCCGAGGAGATGACGCGCGGCGTCGCGGTGGCCAGGCGATGCAGACGAGCAGGGTGGTGGCGTGGCGAGCTTGGGCGCGCGCGCCGTGTCCCTCCTCTGCCTACTGGCGCGAGGAGGAAGGCGACAGGGAGGAGGAGGTGTGCTGGGCCACACAGTGCTGGACCAGCACAGGAGCTGGGCCGGCTCTGGTGGGCTGCCAGGTAGGTCCAGATGAGATTTCTCTCCTCTGTCTTTTATTTATTGTTTTCTATTTTGTTCTGTTTTGTTTTGGTTTAGGAATAAATACTAAACCATTTTATAAAATCCTGAAAATAATTATGTGGCTAGAACTAAAATATACCAAACCACATAAAATGTTCCAGTAATTATTGGACATATATTATTTATATATCAAATATATATATCCAATGCAAATAGCTATTTATTTAATTCAAAGGCCCAAAATAATTAACTCTGAGATACCAAAAATATTGTTTTGAGTTTTACCTCTTTGCAATATTTTCAGAGACTAAAAGGAGCATTTTCTTGGACTTCTTTGAGGAGATTTTAATGTTGATCATTTTTAGAAGGTTTCTGAGGCTTTGAAAATTCCTCAATTCAAATTTCATTTGAAATAAAACATGATGCTCACATGAGGTCTAGCCTAGTGCATTACCAGAAGCTAGGGATGTGACATTTAGTGACAGAGACGCAGTTCTTCTGGTCACTGAGGACTTTGCTCTGACTGAGGAGTTAGGAATTCGCCAGTGCGAATTGCCTACACAGTGAGGAACATGATAGCCTGAGGAATTTGAGAGTCAAATTTCCGACCGTTGCTGTGTTGCGCGCCAGCTGTCCTAAAATATCCTATCCACCTAACGGTCATATCATTGAAGGGCATTTATGTCTTATCATGTCGGGCTGCTCCCTAGGCTATAAATAGCCGCCCCCTACAACCACTAGCTGGTTGGCTGCTCCGAGAGAACTTGACACTTGTCATTTGAGAGCAACCCATCCTCCGAGGACTTTGAGCGAAAATCATCAAGTGAGGAAAACCCAAAACCAAACCCCCACAAACCCAAAGTGCTTGAGCATCACTGAAGAAATTGATCCTGCGTGGATCCGATGCTTGTTACCTTTGAAGACTGTGCTTCTTCCAGACGGTTAGGCGTCAAGGTCTAGAGCATCCAAGAGGAATTGTGGATCGCCGAGTGACCAAGTCTGTGAAGGTTTGGAAGTCACCTGAAGACTTACCACGAGTGATTGGACGAGGCCTGTGTGGCCTTAGTTCAAGGAGAATACGGTGAGGACTGGGTGTCCTGAGCTGCGTGCTCAGTGACTGGGTGTCTGGGACTATGTGTCCTCGAGTTTAAATACTCAGCCGCTCCAACCAGACGTACAACTGAGACAGCAGTTGGAACTGGTTTACCAAATCATTGTCTTCACCAACCTAACTGGTTCCATTTCCTCAACTCTTTCATTTCCTCATTACTGTGTTGAATGTTTGTTCATATCTGTGTTTGAAGACTTTGACTGAAGACTTTCTCTATTTCCTCAGTTCAATTTCTTTAGTCTGTTTGTCTTCATCTTGTGTTATCCTGTGATTACGCTTTCTGTACTCTGTGCTAGTCTTCATTTCATCATGATGACCATGCTTGTATTCTGTTATGCTTACTTCTGAGTACTTATTCCGCTGCTTGTAGTTCTTCGCTAAGGAATTTCCTCACCGGCAAATTCCTCAGTGAAGAATTCATAAAAATCGCCTATTCACCCCCCTCTAGTCGATATAACGCACTTTCAATTGGTATCAGAGCAAGGTACTCCCTTGTTCTGTGTGATTTTGGTTTAACCGCCTGGAGATTTAGTTATGTCGACCGCAGGTATGAAGAAAGTGACATGCCCTATCTTTGACGGTCATGATTATCCCAAGTGGAAGGCCATGATGAGAAAGCGCCTCATGGAAATGAACAGCGAGCTGTGGACCGTCACTGAGATTGGTCTTGTTGATCTATGCAAGATGGTTGACGCTGATGATATTCGCATGTACACTCGATTTGACATCTTGGCGAAGGATATCATCTGTTCCTGCCTATCCAGAGATGAATTCAGGCGCATTATGCATCTTTGCAATGCAAAGCTTATCTGGGACCGAATCTCTGATGTATATGAAGGTCATCGAACCCGTTATGATCCCTGGTTTTAGGACTTCAAGGAATCTCTCAAAAGGATGACTTTCGAGCCAGAATCATCATCTTCTGCATCATGTCACATGGCAAACGGTGTTGAGGTAACCGAATGCTCCTCATCCGAGTTTTGTGACGATGAATCTGATAATGATGAATCTTATAATGATGAATCTGATGATGACATTGAATCTTGTTATACCAAACTTGTTTGCATTGCTACTAAATAACAAACGGCTTTGGAACAAGTTCAAAACATGCTAGACAAAAGTGATGATATGCTTGGTAAAGAAATGGATCAGTCAAAAGCATTGGGTGAATGTCTTCAGAGAATTCACGCCAAGTTTGACGCCCTTCAAGATCAACATAATACCCTCTTGACTGATCATGAGAAGCTTTCTTCTGAATCTCTTCAAAGAAAGGAAGATCTTGAAAAGCTAAGAGTGTGTTATGAAGATCTTCAGAAGGAGCGCGATTCATTACTCGCTCAAAAAATCAGCACTTCTCAGGAAGAATTTGTTCCTCCATGCTTAAAGTGCATTGAACGTGAATCTGCTAATTCTTCACCTGAATGTTCAAATGCTTCAACTGTTACAAATTCTTCACCTGCCTCTGCTATCACTAATTCCTCATCTAAGGACATTGCTAGTATCACTGACAATGAAGGGCTGAAGGAATTGTACATGACAGGCATGTACAAAAGTCTCAAAGGGCATCAGACTCTTTGTGATGTGCTTAAAAAGCAGATCCTCAACAAAAACCCTAGGAAAGAGGGTATTGCCTTTAAGAGGAAACTTAATGCTGATGGAACATATTGGAAGCCTGAGCAGTACCCCAAAACCTCATGGGTTGCTGCAAAGGGACCTCCAGTTGATCCATCTAATTTATCTGGCTTTACATGTGAATCTCCTCATTCTTCTGATGAGTCATTTGACTCCAACTATAAACTATTCAAAAATCAGAACGGTGAAGTATTTGCTAGATATGTTGGCACTAACTGCAGGAATGGTTCTCCTATGAAGAAAATCTGGGTTCCAAAGAAGTGCCTTGAAAGTCTTCAGGTGAATGTCCTCATGACACCACCAGTGAAGAATAGGAACCCCAGATCAAATTCTTCATATGGACCAAATTTTTCATATGGATCCAAGTCCTCATACGGACCAAATTCCTCACATGGATCAAATTCCTCAAAAGGATCAAAGTCCTCATATGATTATCATCGTGCTAACAACTCTGTCTCGCAGGGTAGAGCTAAGGGCTATGAATATGTGCATTATTCTTCAAATCATTATGTTCATAAGTCCTCGAAGAATTTCTCTGCTTATTCATATGCTTACCCTAACCCCTCTTATGTGAAACGAAATGGTTTGGCATCTTTGCCACCTTTATCATATGGTGCTCGCAGAGTGATGAATTCTTTGCCACCCCTCCAGATGTGGGTGGTGAACAAAAAGAACTAATCTCTTCTGCAGGGTCAGGTCTCCAGACGTGCCTTAACGTCTGAAGAAATTGCTGGGGACCTGACAAAATTGCCTGAAAGGACCAGTTGAATCATGATGAAATGAACCTTCATTTCACACGTCCTCATACCGCTATATCTGTTTACTACTTGATGAAATTCATCTGATGAACTTGATATCATATTCTTCACTGATGAAGCATATGAGATTGTAAGTTACATTGATTCATCTGCAGGATGATCAACCCAAATCTACTGAGTGGGTCCTCGATAGTGGATGTACAAATCACATGACTGGTGACAAGAATCTATTGATGGATGCTCCTCTATCACCGTCACATCTGAAGCATATCATCTTTGCTGACAAAGGCAAAAGTCAGGTATTGGGTCTTGGTAAGGTTGCAATCTCTAAGGATAAACACATGGACAAAGTCATGCTTGTTGAGTCCTTAGGATACAACCTCATGTCAGTCTCAATGCTTTGTGATCTTGATATGGTTGTTGTCTTTGGCAAGTATCGCTGCGTTGTGATTATGGAAGCTGAAAATTCCAAAGTCTTCGAAGGCTTTAGGAGAGGAGATCTGTATATTGTTGATTTCTCTACAGGACCACAACCAGCCGTGTGTCTACTTGCAAAAGCTTCAGAAGGCTGGCTATGGCATCGACGACTTGGTCACGCGGGCATAAGGAATTTGCACACCATTGCGAAGAAGAAGCATGTCATTGGCATTGAGAATGTAAAATTACTCAAGGATCACTTGTGCGGAGCCTGTGAAGCTGGAAAAATGACCAAGGCCAAGCATCCAGCGAAGACTATCATGACCACTACTCGTCCATTCGAATTGCTTCACATGGACCTCTTCGGACCTAACCATTACTCAGCAGTCACTAATGATGCATCTCTATATGGTTTTGTCATTGTTGATGATTACTCTCGATATACATGGGTACACATTGTTACTTACAAACATGAAGTGCAGGAAGTCTTCAAACGATTTTCCTCGAGGGCTTCAACCAACTTTGGTGTGAAGATCAAGCACATCAGAAGTGACAATGGAACTGAGTTCAAGAATTCTGGTCTTGATGCCTATCTTGATGAACTTGGTATTACTCATGAGTTATCTGCTCCCTATACTCCTCAGCAAAATGGCGTCGTGGAGCGCAAGAACAGAACTCTTGTTGAGATGGCTCACACTATGCTTGATGAATACAAAACGCCTCAGCGTTTTTGGATTGATGCAATTGATACTGCGTGCCACATCATCAACAGAGTATATCTTCACAAATTCTTCAAAAAGACGGCCTACGAACTCCTCACTAACAAGAAACCCAATGTGAGTTATTTCAAAGTCTTCGGTGCTAAATGTTGGATTAGAGATCCTCACCACAACTCTAAATTTGCACCGAAAGCACATGAAGGTTTTATGCTTGGTTACGGAAAGGACTCGCACACCTACAGAGTCTTCAACATTGTTCTTCACAAGATTGTTGACACTGTAGATGTGCGGTTCAATGACACTAATGGCTCGCAAAGAGAGCACCTACCTTCTGTGTTAGATGAACCAGCACCTGAGGATTCTATCAAGTTCAATGCAACTGAGGATGTCATTCCTACTGAAGAATCTGTTGAAGAATTCATTCTAGTTCATGAAGAACGCCAAGCTGATGCACCTGAAGAAAATGCTGAGGAAAGTGGTGCTGAAGAAAATGCTCAAATTCCTCAGCGACAACCAGCTCATCCTCGCGTTCCAAAAGAAGTGCAAGTAGAGAAGATCATCGATGACATTAGAGCCCCAGGTCCTCTCACACGCTCAAAAGCTTCACATTTATCTAACTTTTGTGGGCACTATGCTTTTGTCTCTATCACAGAGCCCACTAAGGTAGATGAAGCATTTCTGGAGCCGGAGTGGATTCAGGCTATGCAAGAAGAATTACATCAGTTCGAGCTCAACAATGTCTGGGAACTGGTCAATCGTCTAGATCCTCGCAAGCATAATATCATTGGCACAAAGTGGATCTACCGCAACAAGCAAGATGAAAATGGCCTTGTGGTGAGGAATAAGGCACGACTAGTAGCTCAAGGCTACACACAGGTTGAAGGAATTGATTTCGATGAAACTTTTGCACCTATTGCTAGACTTGAGGCTATCCGCATATTACTCGCTTATGCTAACCATCATGATATCATCTTATATCAAATGGATGTGAAAAGTGCATTCCTTAATGGTAAGCTTGAGGAAGAAGTATATGTTGCTCAACCCCCAGGTTTTGAAGATCCAAAGAATCCTGACAAAGTCTTCAGACTCAATAAGGCTCTCTATGGCCTCAAGCAAGCCCCTCGGGCGTGGTATGATACATTGAAGGAATTCTTCATGAAGAATGGCTTCACACCCGATTCACTCGACCCTACTCTTTTTACTAAATCTTATGATGGTGAACTTTTTGTGTGCCAAATATATGTTCATGATATTATCTTTGGCTGTACTGACCAACATTATAGTGATGAATTTGCCTATATGATGAGTGAAGAATATCAAATGTCTATGATGGGAGAGTTGAAATTCTTCTTAGGTCTTCAAATTCGTCAACAGCGCAATGGCATATTCATATCTCAGGAGAAATACCTCAAAGATGTACTGAGAAAATTCGGCGTGCAAGATTGCAAAGGCATCAAAATTCCTATGCCCACAAATGGCCATCTATGCACTGATGAAAATGGTATTGACTTCGATCACAAGGTATACCGCTCCATGATTGGTTCTTTATTGTACTTATGTGCATCTAGGCCAGATATAATGCTTAGTGTTTGCATGTGTGCCCGATTTCAAGCTGCACCGAAGGAATCACACCATAAGGCTGTGAAGCATATTCTTCGATATCTAGCTCACACACCAACACTAGGATTATGGTATCCCAAGGGCTCTGCTTTTGATCTCATTGGATATTCTGACTCTAACTATGCTGGTGATCGTGTGGACCACAAGTCAACATCTGGCACTTGTCATTTCCTCGGACGATCTTTGGTCTGTTGGTCCTCGAAGAAACAGAACTGCGTATCACTGTCTACTGCTGAAGCTGAATACATTGCTGCTGGCTCTTGCTGTGCTCAACTTCTTTGGATGAAGCAAACCCTCAAGGACTATGGCAACGTGAAGAATGTGCCTCTCCTCTGCGACAATGAGAGTGCCATCAAGATTGCTCACAACCCAGTTCAGCACTCGAAGACAAAGCACATCTAGATTCGTCATCATTTTCTTCGTGATCATGTGTTGAAGGGAGACATCTCCATCGAGCACGTGAAGACTGAAGAACAGCTAGCTGATATCTTCACTAAGCCCTTGGATGAGAAGAGATTTAGCAAGTTGCGGTGTGAGCTAAATATCTTAGAGTCTTCGAATGTTCTTTGAAAAGGACACACATCCTAACACTTATGCAAAATTGATGACTTAGATGTGCAACACATGAAGAAACCTTTTTCTTCAATCAATGAAGAATAACACTCTAAGTGTGAAGAAATTAATGAAGAATTTGATTCTCAGAACCCTACGACAATTGTACGCGGTGTCTGAAATCATCATTCTTATACGGTGGGTCACGCCACCACAAAAAGTTGAAAATCTTCAATTTGAGTTTTTCCTCAGATTTGAAATTCTTCAGTTTTTCAAATTCTTCAACTTTGCAAAATCTTCACTATTTCCGTCGTTTTTCTTCATTGGCTATATATATATATATATATATATATATATATATATATATATATATATATATATATATATATATATATATATATATATATGAGTTTATGTCCTCTATAGCATTCACTTATGGCTATTTCCTCATGTTGCTTTTTCTGCTAAGTGAATGTGATTGGACCCTTCCCCCTCTATGCTATACTCAATCCAATCTATTCACAAATTCTTCATGTGCGTTCTATTTGAAACTCATTCAAAATCTTCACTGTGTCCTTGTCAGTTGAAGAAATAGCGAACGAAACTTTAAAACAAATCTTATCCAAATTTTCGGTTTTACCGCTCAAACCGTTCCGCATCCCACGATGCATTATTCTATTCACCCACGATCTTACACGATCTCAACTACACTGTACGTGGGTGACACATGTCGCGTAAAGGAGAAAGGGCAGGGGCATGTTCGTCCTAAATCTTCGGGAGAACAGTTTTTCACCGTGACTATAAATACCCCTCTCCCCTTCCTCACTTCATTTACTCCGCTCGACCGCTGTCTCTCGCTCGAGCTCCTCAAACCCTAGTGCCGCCGCTACTCCATCGTCGCCGGTGAGGAAGAGCTTCGCTGCCTCGACCTCGTCGCCGTCGTACTCGCGCCGGTTGCGGAAATCTTCACTCCGCCGCCGCCGTAGTTGTCTTCCTCTGCCAAGTTAGGGCGTGGGAGATCTAATAACCTGACGAACTTCGCATCCGTTCTTCTCAGTTCGTCGTGTTCTTCACTTCGGGTAATTAAAAGTTACTTTTATTACTCACTTTGATTCTCAAACTTTCCCGAAAATCTTCAAAGGTGTTTATTCTTCAAATCTTCACACATATGAACACCTCACGGATCATATGATCTTGAACTATTTCTCTAAGCAATCATTTTCTTCAAGATTCCCTAATTGTGTGGATCTTCGATCTATACAACTCTGGAACCTAAGACAAAACACTTGGTGAAATTCCTCAAGGTTCATCTGGTCAAATTCCTCAAAACTTGTTCTTTTCGAAAGATCTTCTGAGAACGCATATGACCTCTTCAAATTCCTCGCACCTACACTCTGTTCACAGGTACTCATGTCCGCTGCTGAACCACTAGGTTCTCATCAACTTAACTCATTTGCAGCGTTCCTCGAAGAAAAACTGCATACTTCTTCAGAGTGTTCAATTGTTCAAATTCCTCATCTGAAGAATATGGCAGACGGTAAGAGACTGCAGAGAGGAGGAAAGAAGCCCGAGGTCATGACTGCTTTCGAAATCCCTGATGAAATCTATGTTGGCTATTGCACACCTGATGAAGCAAAATTTGGCAAAGAAACCAAAAATCAGCGCAAGGTGCGCATACAGAAAATTGAACGGAGATGGGCAAGAGAGTGGAGGGAGTACAGATATGTTACTCCAAAGTATATGAAGAAATTCGCTTTAAATCCTCCATGCCCAAGAGCTCCATTGGCACCTGGCCAAGTAGCTAATCCCACCAGCATCAAGTGTGGTGAGGACTTTCCTGATGAATGGGCTAAGCGCCAAGCAAAATTGGCAAGGCAAGCCAAGGAGGCAGTGAGGAAATTCAATGAGGATTCTGCCACTGCTGCTGCTACTGAGGCATCGGTCAAACCGAGGAAATCTATGCCAAAGAAGCCTGCTCATAAGCCAAGTGCTTCACCAGCAGCGCCCTCACGGCCAAGTTCCTCAGCGATGCCCTCACGGCAAATTCCTCACACTGCTACTGCTCCACCAAAGTCCTCAACAGCTCCCTCAAAGTCCTCAGCTCCTGTGCATCTGGCTACATGTCAAAGGACTACGGGTTTCTCGATTGCCTCTGGAGTCTCAGCAAGTTCCTTAGCTGCACCTATTTCCTCATCAGGCCCCAAACTGCTGAAGACTAAAGCAACAGCTGGACGCGGTCCTCGGCCAAGTCCAAAGAAGAAACAGGTCACATTCCATGTGCCCTCTGATGATGAAGCTTCTGATGATGAACTTGCAGAGATCATCAGAGATAGACAAGTGAAGGCCGCTAGATCCAAAGGCACATCTGTGCCACTGCTTTTGGATCCGAGGAAAATCCTCGACTACGTTGATCTCTGGCACAAAGATCCAAACACCCCAATGCCTGATCTTCCTCTGACTCCTGGTCAAAGTCACATGATGACCCATTTCATCACTCAAGAGAAATGGAAGTTTGAAAAGGCAAGAGAGATAAAGAAAGCTCAATACAGAAAGGAGAAGCTCCTGAAGAAAAATGTTGTCAGAATGACACCTGAGGAACTTCTCAAGGCTCAGTCTGAAATTCAAGCCCTCAGCAAAGACTTTGATACTTACTATGCTGATTGGCAAGGAGCCAAAGTGAGATTCATCGATCTGACGAAGAAATTCACGAATGTTGCAGCCCCATCACAACAAGAAAATCTTCAGGCTGCAGACTCTGCTCAGCCTGCTGAAGAACATGCCAGCACCGCTGATGACTTTCAGCCTGCTGATGAAAATGCTTGTTCCAGGGCTGATGACTCCATTCCAGCCACTGAAGAAATTTCCAGGGCATCCACTAGTGGTGCGCCTGAAGAAACTGAAGAGATCAGGGCAACTGCATCAGTTGCGCCTGAAGAAAATGAACCAGATTCCTCAGCTCCTCCCGCGCCTACACCAACTCTAATTCTTCCATCTGCCTATGAAGTGAAGAAGACCAAGGCTGCAGAGCGAGCTGCAATGAAGAAAAGGAAGGCATCAACTGCGTCAAATTCTTCGACTGTGAAGAAAATGAAGCCTATGACCAGCTCTTTTGAAAATCCTATTGATGTTGTTCCAATTTCCTCCATGTCATCAAAGGAAATTGTTCCTTATGGAGAAGACTATAAGATCCCAAGTGGATCTGATGAAGAAAATTATTCTGCTGCTACGTCAGAGCAGCTTGATGAAGAAATTGAAGTGGACGCAATCCCTTCAAAGCCAGTCATTTCCTCACCTATGCCTCAGTTCACAGCTGAAGAGGCTGGTGTTGAGGAAATTGAAAATGAAGATGAAGATGTGGATATTGGATGCACCACACTTGTGATGAATGATGAATTTTGGGAAAGTCAGCATCCCAATACTCCTCCATTCACACCTATCCAACAGATTCCTCAGTCCCCGGCAACAACAGTTCAGATGGGCTCTGAAGAAACTCATCCCACTCCCTCTGTTCATGAAGATATTCCAGCCGCTAGTGCTGAAGAACCTGCTGCTGCTGATCCTCAAGTTGCACAAGAAGAGGAACCAGAAATTCCTCAGCCTGAAGAACCTGAGCTCGCGATTCCTGAGGTGGTACTGCAACTCACTGACACCCCTCTGCCAAAGCCGAAGAATCCGTTCTCAAGCAAACAGAAGTTCAAGGCTGAAGACTTCTTTTCCGAGCATGTATTCTTCACTGACTACAACCACTATGACTCTGCTCGCATAAGGAAGATGCGTTTCTGGACTGCAAGTCAAGCCAACTTCTATTCCTCAGTGCTGTTTGACAAGGACAAAATCTTCGATCATGAACACATTCCTCACGTGGACATGGAATCTCTGCCATGCTTCGAGCCAGTCCTCAGTGTTATTCACGATGCAGGATTACTCAATTTTAGCACTGACATCTGTGATTGGAATGAATAACTCATTCTTCAGTTCTACGCCACACTGCATATCACCGGAAACGCTGAAGATGTCAATTCATGGGTGCTGGATTGGATGACTGAAAACACTCATTATAAGGCACCGGCAACTGAATTACTTCGTGTCCTTCCTCTTGATCCTCCCCATGACAGTGCATGTTGCATCTACAATGACCCTGAACTGACAAATCACTATATGCAAGTGCTCATGAAGCCTTTGAAGCCAGGGCAGGCCCCACGAACCAAATTCCTCGTCAAGGAGTTACTCTATGTGCCTCGGACTGTCTATCGCATTCTGACGAAGACAATGAGTCCTATCAAAGGCCACGACTCAAATGATGAAGAACTCGTTGGCATCATGAAGAATATGCTTTTCAACATCATTCATGGCGTTCCCGTCAACTTCCATGATTTCTTCATGAGGACTCTGACCAATGTTGCTATGTCACCATTCGAGCTGAAGCCCTATGCGCCTTGGATTATGAGATTCATAAGGGCTAGATCTTCACTGAATTACAAAGCTGACACTCTGAACCACGGTAGCTACTTGCCTCCCATTGAAGTCCTCAAACAGACAGTTTCATCATCTGATGATAAAGGCAAGGCAGCTGCAGTAATCGATGAAGGCATTCGTCCATTGAATGGTCAATTTTGCCTAGCTACATCTTACTCTACCAATGACGACTCTGCCACACATGACACTGCCGCAAATACCTCAGCTAAGCAAAATCCTCAAACCACAGCACCCAGGGTGATGACTGACCGTGAGTTACTCCTCAGTCTTCATCAGAAGGTTGATCGCAATCACAAATGGGTTAAGCGTCAGTTTGGTGCAATTCTTCACAATATGACCTCAACACACAATGCAGTGAAGAAGAACCACTACTACCTTCATGAAACCCTCAACCGCACCTGGGCTGTCCTCACTCATGTTTATAGCGCTAAAGAACTGAAGACTATGGGTCTTAAGGAAGAATTTGACTGGTCTGCACCTCCTCCGAAGAAATTCAAGAGGGTCAAAGTTCCTCCACTGGTGGCCAACTCTTATTCTTCATCGCGTGACACTGATGAGTATGAAGATTTGGACGACACTGCGGCAGGCCCTGCTACAACAAACAACCCCGACAACACTGGTGCTCCTCCATCAACTTGAAATTCTTCAGGGGCGTTAGTCCTCAGTTTCGATCCTTTTGGTCATTTGATGACAAAGGGGGAGAAATCTGAGTTAGTCTTCAAGCGGGTCTATACAAAGGGCATTTTTTTCTAAGTTACAACTCTCGTTCTTCTGAAACTTTTATTGGATCGAGTTGTAATCTTAAACCCGATGGTGCTCTGATACTTTTGGATGGTGCTCTGATACTTTTGATGCACTATGCTCTGAAACTTTTGATGCTTTCGGCATGCTTATTCCTCGTTAATGACATTGCACGCATGCTGAATTCCATCAGGCACCTTATTTCATCATGCATTTCAAATTCTTCATATTCTATATCAAATGCGTGTATGAATTACAAGATATAGGGGGAGATATCCATGATTCAACTCTTCAAATGTGCATTGCCTCAAAAGCAAATTCCTCACTATGCACACCTTCAGGGGGAGTTCTTCTATATCTTGCTATCAAATTCCTCAATATCAGTATTTACACTTCATATATTTATCCCCGTTGAAAACTTAACCTATATTGTCATCAATCACCAAAAAGGGGGAGATTGCAAGTGCATCTAGTGCCCCTTAGTGATTTTGGTGTATTGAAGACTTATAGGTTAAGGGACTAATGCGTTTGTGAGTGTACACAGGTCTATAAGTCTATGAGGAGTTTGATATTTACAGAGAAAGTCGACCCCTAAAAATGAAGTTCTTCGACTGAAGACTTTGATATTCTAAAGACTTTCTGAAGACTTTGAAAGTGAAGAAATTGGTGTGACCTTGAAGACTTGGTATTCATTTGAGGAACATGAAGCGTGAAGACTTTTGTTTTTGTAGTTTCATTTTCTCTTTCTTGAGTCATAGGAAACAGCGTACTGTTAAAGGGGGTCGAGGAAATACTAAGGAAAAATTTCCATGTGATGCTCAACTCAAAATCCTACACCTACCAATCCCTTCGAGTGAAGCCATTGGAAATCTCATACAGTTCAGTCAATTTCTTCAGTGACAGAGACGCAGTTCTTCTGGTCACTGAGGACTTTGCTCTGACTGAGGAGTTAGGAATTCGCCAGTGCGAATTGCCTACACAGTGAGGAACATGATAGCCCTGAGGAATTTGAGAGTCAAATTTCCGACCGTTGCTGTGCTGCGCGCCAGCTGTCCCAAAATATCCTATCCACCTAACGGTCATATCATTGAAGGGCATTTATGTCTTATCATGTCGGGCTGCTCCCTAGGCTATAAATAGCCGCCCCTACAACCACTAGCTGGTTGGCTGCTCCGAGAGAACTTGACACTTGTCATTTGAGAGCAACCCATCCTCCGAGGACTTTGAGCGAAAATCATCAAGTGAGGAAAACCCAAAACCAAACCCCCACAAACCCAAAGTGATTGAGCATCACTGAAGAAATTGATCCTGCGTGGATACGACACTTGTTACCTTTGAAGACTGTGCTTCTTCCATACGGTTAGGCGTCAAGGTCTAGAGCATCCAAGAGGAATTGTGGATCGACGAGTGACCAAGTCTGTGAAGGTTTGGAAGTCACCTGAAGACTTACCAAGAGTGATTGGACGAGGCCTGCGTGGCTTTAGTTCAAGGAGAATACAGTGAGGACTGGGTGTCCTGAGCTGCGTGCTCAGTGACTGGGTGTCTGGGACTGCGTGTCCTCGAGTTTAAATACTCAGCCGCTCCAACCAGACGTACAACTGAGACAGCAGTTGGAACTGGTTTACCAAATCATTGTCTTCACCAACCTAACTGGTTCCATTTCCTCAACTCTTTCATTTACTCGTTACTGTGTTGAATGTTTGTTCATATCTGTGTTTGAAGACTTTGACTGAAGACTTTCTCTATTTCCTCAGTTCAATTTCTTCAGTCTGTTTGTCTTCATCTTGTGTTATCCTGTGATTACGCTTTTTGTACTCTGTGCTAGTCTTCATTTCATCATGATGACCATGCTTGTATTCTGTTATGCTTACTTCTGAGTACTTATTCCGCTGCTTTTAGTTCTTTGCTAAGGAATTTCCTCACCGGCAAATTCCTCAGTGAAGAATTCATAAAAATCGCCTATTCACCCCCCCTCTAGTCGATATAACGCACTTTCAGGAGTGGGAAGAGGGGGCTGACTCCGAGGCAGAGTCAAGGGCTCCCCCCCTCCAGCGCAGGTCCCGCGCTCTTCGCCTCTCTCTGAGTGATGACGACGAGGATGATGGCGAGCAGGGCGGCGGGAGCCTGCCCCCGATCCCGAAGAAGGACCGACCGGGCTGATCCCCCGCGGGTCTGCCCCAGCCCCAAAGCGATCCGCAGGCGCGCCTCCTGCTCCCGAGCTCCTTGAGGCTGACCCTTGCAGCCGGCTCTCGGGCTTCAAGTACGGCCGGAGGCTGCTCGAGCCCGCAAGCGACGACCTGTAAGTGCTTGATTCTTGTCTTGTTTATTGTTCTTGTTGCTGAGGCTTGACGCTCGTATCTCCCGGCTAGGCTAGCACCCGCGGCAAAGAAGTCGAAGGGAGCTCCTGAGGCTCCATCCGTGGTAGCGCCTCTGCCCGCGAAAGAAGGTGACCGTGACACACAGACCTCTCCTGCCCGTGCGTCCTCGCGAGGCCTGGCTGAGCCGGCTGGGGCGAGCTCAGCCCCCATGGCCCAAGCGACTCCCGAGGTGCCCTCGCCTGATGCCGCCACCACAGCCGTCGTGGCGCAGCAGGTTCCACCTCAAGATACCGTGATCACGCTGCCATCTTCTCCTCCTACTCCTCCGACTGCTACTTCCCCGACCACTGTTCTGGATCGCGCTGTTGCCGAACTGGACCGTCTGCGGCAGGATCTTCTGGGCGCTGACCCTCGTCTAGTGGCCGGGCGCTTGGAGCTAGCTTCTGGCTGGATTCGCTCTGATGCTTCAATTCGGGCGGTGCTGGTCCAGGCCTCGACGGCCTGCGATGAGGAGAAGCAGGCCGTCCTTGGGGCGAAGGTTGCCCGCGACGCCACCTTGGGGGAGCTGGCTAACGCCCGAGGTCGCTGCGAGGCGCTGGAAAGTGAGCTGAAGGGCCTGCAAGACCAGCTCGCTGAGGAGACCCGCCTTCGCCAAGAGCAGGAGGAAAGCATGAAGGCTCGCGAGGCAGCCGTCAAGGACCGGGACGCCAAGCTCAAGAAACGCCGTGACCGCCTAGGCGCGCTGGAGCAAGAGCTGGAGGCGAGGAAGGTTGAGCTGGACGATAAGGCACGGGTTCTTGCCGAGGATCATGTGGCCTTTGCGGAGATGGATGAGAAGGCTCGCACTTCATTGAAGACGTTTTACGAGAGCGGCCTGGAGAGCCCGCTGGCCGGTGAGGAGGATGGCCCCACCAAGCTGCTTCCCTTCCTAGTTCTTGCTCTTGAAGATGTCACCCTTGGCCTTGGCCCTATGGCTGAGTCCGAGGCACGCGTCTTGTCTTCTGCAGCGCTGACGCGGGTCTTCACCCACATCTATCTTCGCGACCCCAACATCGACCTCGACAGCCTGCTGGAGCCAGCGAGCGGCGAGCTTGCCACTGCCGGTACTGAGGCCATGAAGGTCGTGCGGAGGCTCTGCTGGGGAAGTTCCGGGCCTTCAGCACCAAGCCGAAGCGGAGCGCTGCTGGCCCTGCTACTCCACAAGGCGAACCCGCTCCGCGCAGCTCCGCCGCTGGCAAGTGACTCCGTCATGGCTCCCGTCCTGCTTTTAATTCCTGCGCATGTACCATGCCTCAGGGAGGCGTTAAAACTTGCATTTGGTGATGTGATAACAGTATGGACTGTAATATTTGCTTTTGAATTCCCTAAAATTTGCACTATTCCTTCCTACTTGCTTATGTTCTACGCCGGCAGAGCCCGGCCCCGCGCATACCTCAGCCGCCGTTGGCCCCGACCGGAAACCAGGACGGGACCAAGGGGTGAGGGGCTACGTGACAAGTTAGGCTCCTGAGTCGCGATGCTCAGGAGTCCCCCTTGGCGCTCGAACAACAAGTAGGGAGGTGAGATGTGGGGGTGACTCCTTAGGGAGGTGAGGTGCGGGTGGATCTACCGTTCTACGTCTGCAGAGCCCGGCCCCGCGCATACCTCAACCGCCGTTAGCCTTTCGGAACTAAGGAGTGAGGGGCTACGTGACCAGTTAGGCTCCTGAGTCGCGATGCTCAGGAATCCCCCTTGATGCTCAAACGGCCTTCGTACCTTGGCTCCGCTCAGGGAGGGACGCGCGATGAACCAGGCCCGGGGGGCTGGCTGGGTGGCGTGCGTCTGGGCGTAACCCAGGCGTAGCCCCCGTGCCCAGCCCCCTCGCGCGGCACTCCTGAGGGGAGGCGTTGCGATGAGGCTAGACACTGAGCTCTGGGCTCCCTGAGGTTGATGCGGCCTAAGAGCCACCCTCAGTTGTTTATCACCAGCGCGGAGCATAGCGCTTCCGTATGTGTACGGGCATAGCCGCTCCTCGGCAGTGTTGTCAGCCAGCGGGGAGCATGGTGCGTCCATTGGTGCGTGGGAGGGGGCTCCCCTCCGGGAGGAGCCCCCGGGGCGTATACAGCCCCGCCCTGACACGTGGCTGGCACGGTAGGGCTTGACGAGGTGTATCTGGGCACCCGTGAGCCAGCCTGGGACTCACGGGACCCTACCTCAAGGCGGGTCGCGCCTGGCTCTGGGCCTTATCTTGGAGTGTGTTCCTGCAAATTTGGCTAGATGCCGGTGCTCTACGTCCTCGAGTCCCGGCTCTCGAGCTGGTCTCAGCCGTCGCTGGCATGCCAGGTCGCGATGCCATGGACAAGACCAGAGGGTGAGCGCTGGAGAGCCGGTAGGAGCCCTGAGTCGCGATGCTCAGGCACCCCCCCTTTAACGCGCAAGCTGGGTTAGATGTCGAAACTCTACGTCCTCGGGTCCTGGCCCTCGAGCTGGTCTCAGCCGTCGCTGGCATGC
>NC_041391.1:419765223-419804998 GCF_002162155.2 Triticum dicoccoides | reverse complement strand
TAACGCGCAAGCTTGGTTAGATGTCGAAACTCTACGTCCTCGGGTCCCGGCCCTCGAGCTGGTCCCAGCCGTCGCTGGCATGCCAGGTCGCGATGCCATGGACAAGACCAGAGGGTGAGGGCTGGAGAGCCGGTAGGAGCCCCAAGTCGCAATGCTCAGGCACCCTCCCTTTAACGCGCAAGCTTGAGACATCCAAGAAGAAAAGGTGCTGCGGACAGGCACCAAATAACAAGCAAGATGGGTCGAAAGCATGGCCCTAAGATAAACGCAAGAGGGGTACACACCGCTGGGTCTGACCCGAGCGGCTTGGGGATGATGCAGCCCGAGGGGCGCCCCCAATAAGGTAAGCTAAGAACATGAAATAAAAAGGGATACACGCCGCAGGGACGGACCCAGGCGGCCTGGGAATAATGCGGCCCTGAGGCGCTCCCAGCTGGAAATGAAACTTGAAAGATGTCACCTGATGATGTTGGGGGCGAAGGGGTGTTGGTGTAGCAGACTCGGTGGGCTGCGGGGGCCGATCCTCATGAGCCCCCAGGCCCAGGGGCCTGGGGAGGCTCCGGACGCGCTGGTGTCCCCTCGCGGACCATCTCCATGTCCACCAGGGCTGCGGCGCTCCTGACCTCTTGAGCCTCCAGGATGGCCCTCATGAGGCGCTGGTACGCGGCAGCCGCGTTCGGCAAGCCATAAGGCATGCGAACGTAGCTGTGGGGCGGACCCTCACAGCGTCCCATTTGCGCGGGCCAGAGGCGCTCCTGATACGCGGCTCGGTTGAGCCCTGGTATGTCGATGCAGACGCGCAGCCCACCATCCTCGCCTGGATGGGGGGCCACAGCGGGTAGGTGGCGGCTGCCTCTCATGACTCTTGACTCCTGTAGCTCCTGAATGGCCTTCCTGACGAACTCCTGAGGGTTTGTCCCTCCTTGCCTTGCTCCTTCTTGAGGGAAACGTGCTTCGAAACACGCCTCCACGTGGTGCCCAAGCGCCTCCCTCGTGGCCTTGGCGAGGTCGGAGGCCCTCCAGGGGAGAGCCCCCGAGCCCTGCCTGAGGAGGGCGCCGGGCGCGCTTCCCTATGCGATGGAAGGAGGTTCCCCCTAAGCAGGCGCGGTCCCTGAGGGGCCTGCCTCCTGAGGGGCCGGGCCGGACGATGTCTTCTTCTTCTTGGGGGCGGCCTCGGGAAGCCTCCTGCTTCCGTGGTCCGGGTCTTCCAGTGATGCGGCCTGAAAGGCTCGCTCCAGGGAGCACACTGCGTCTCTCTCTTCGCAAGGCGCCGTGATGACCCCGCCACTTCCTGGCATCTTGAGGATGTTGTAGCCGTGGTGGGTTGTGGCCAGCGCAGGGTACCCAAGGATGGCATTGTACGGCAGGCGAATGTGGGCGACGTCGAAGTTGATGAGCTCGGTGCGGTAGTTGTCGCGTGCCCCGAAGGTGACAGGGAGGCGAACCTGCCCGATCGGGACCATGGAGCCGTCGGTGACTCCGGAGAAAGGCTTGGTTGGCTGAAGCTGATTGTAGGGCACTTGGAGATTGTTGAACGTTTCCACGGACAGGACGTTGAGCTCTGCCCCGCCATCGATGAGGGTCCTGGTGACTAGCACGTTGCTGATGATTGGGGAACAAAGCATCGGGAGGACTCCGGCTGTGGCCACGCACTTGAGCTGATCCGTTGAGCTGAACGTGATGGCGCACGCCGACCACCTGAGAGCGCGCGTGGCCTCGAGCTTGGGGAGGGCTGCATTTACTTTGCCGGCGAACTGCTTGAAGATGCGCTGAGAGCCTGGGGCTTGAGCTCCGCCCAGGATGCAGGCGATCACGCGTGGTTCCTGGAAGGCCCCAGCCCCCTCGTCCTGAGGACGGTCCTCCTTTCTTCTTGGCTGCGGCGGCAGCGGAGGGAGGCCTGCGTTCCCTTGCGGGCGATCCTCGCGAGGCTGATCCCTCCAGCCTCCCTCGCGAGGCGGGTCCTGCCAGCGTTCCTCGCGAGGTTGGTCGCGCCACCCCTGGCGTGGGCCGCGGTCTTCCCAGCATCCTGCATTCCTTCCTCCTCCTCGGCCGTAGCCCCGGTCGCTGCGGTCGGGACGTCGGCCGACCCTTCCTTCACGCACGGCCTGGAGCTCTTGGCATTCATTGGTGTTGTGGGTGTGGAGGTCGTGGTACACGCAGTACCGACTGCCCTTGGAGGATTCGGGCTGATCTCTGCCCCGCTTGGTGTCTGGCTCTGCCGTGAGCACAGCAGCCCCCTTGCGCTTCACGTCCTTGGCCTTGGGCTTCTTCTCTTCTGGGTCTGCGGCAGGCAGCTCGAGGAGGGAGAGGCGCCCCTCCTCATCCCTGGCGCACTTGGTCGCCTAGTTGAACAGCTCCAAGAAGGTGCACATGTCTTCATGCATCACCAGCTCCTCCTTCATCTTGACGTCGCGCACGCCATCGGAGAAGGCTGAGATGATGACCTCCTCAGTCACCTTGGGGATCTTGAGGCGCGCGTCGTTGAAGCGCTGGATGTACTTCTGCAGGGTTTCCCCTGGTTGCTGCTTGACACGGCGCATGTCGCTCACGGCGGGTGGTCGGTCGCGAGTACCCTGGAAGTTGGCGATGAAGCGGGTGTGCATCTCGTCCCAGGAGGAGATCGTGCCTGGAGCCAGATTCAGGAGCCAGGTGCGGGCCCCGTCCTTGAGAGCCATGGGAAACCAGTTCGCCATGACCTTCTTGTCTCCGTTGGCGGCCTCGATGCCCAGCTCGTAGAGCTGGAGGAACTCTGCAGGGTCAGCCGTGCCGTCGTAGCGGGGAGGCAGGTCTGGCTTGAACTTGCCGGGCCACGCGACGCTGCGTAGCTCGGGGGTGAAGGCGCGGCAGCCCGTTGTGGCCACAGGAGGCCTTGGGCGACGAAGAGCTTGGTCCTGTGGGTCCCCATGCACTGCGGCTGGGAGCAGCGCGGGGTCTTTACGTGCTGGAGCAGGGAGCACGCGAGCAGCTTCTCGAGGGCGAGGGACTTCTTGGCAGCTCTGCTCCTGCCGCACTGGCGCCTGACGGAGCGGGTTCCGCTCAGGGGCCGCGCGCCTTGGGGCCAGGGCGCCTTCTCGAGGGGGAGGCGGCTGAGGCGCCCCAGGAGCTTCGTTGCCCGCGCAGGGCGGGGCGCGGTGCAGCGAGAAGGACGGCGCGAGGGAGCCCCCAGCGGCGCGGACGAGCTCGGCGACTCGGCCGAGCCACTCTTCGTAGACATTGTCGATTGGGCGGTAGCACAGGAGCTCGTTTGCCGCGATGAGCGCAGCTCGAGCCTCCATGGCCGCGTGGGGCGCGCGGGACGAAGAACCAGCAGGGGTGAGCGAGGGTGTAGCAGTGCGGCCGTCTCGCCTCATGGATGGGTGCTGGGATGATGCTTGCTGCTCGTTCCCCGTCGGGCCGGTGGCGGCGTTGACGGCAGGAGACGGGGAACGACGGGGGCGCCCGCCGACGGGAGCCGTCTGGGCGACGCGGGAAGCGAGGGCGGCTCGGCGCTCGGCGCGGGCCCGACGAGTGTCAGACATGAACGCGATGGTCGGAGAAGAACAGGGCGACGGGAGGCGAATTCCGGCGCACCCCTACCTGGCGCGCCAAATGTCAGATTTCGGGTTTCGGCAGACCCTTGAGATTCGAACACTGGGGTGCGCGCGGAGATTTCGCCCTCTATCTACTTGCTCCTCGCTGAATCGCTAGGATCTAAACTACGGAAGAAACAACACAAGAGACACGGGGTTTATACTGGTTCAGGCCACCATTGTGGTGTAATACCCTACTCCAGTGTGTGGTGTGGTGGATTGCCTCTTGGGCCGATGATGAACAGTACAAGGAAGAACAGCCTCGCGAGGGTCTGTTCTTGACTGATGCGATGAACTGCTAGGAGGAGTTCACTCGCTCTATCTACTGGTTTCTTGGTGTGGATCCAGATGCCTCTACCCTGGGGGTGGCTAGTCCTATTTATAGGCATAGGCCCTAGGCCTCTCCCCAAATATTGAGCAGGAAGGGCGCCAACAATCGGCCATTTTGAAGGGGAACAGCGGGTACACCTATCCTTACTAAAGTTGGTCCTCGCCTGCCAAAGGCTCTGGTGGTGACGCCTGCTTGGGCTCCACAATGACTTCCTTCCTACCGTTGGGCTGGTCTTGGTCTTGTTGCACCGAAACGGATGCCTTTGCTTGATGCTCTCACCTGCGCTTGCTCCCTTTGCACCAAAGAGGAAAGGAGGACACCGCGCGGGCTGGCGCCCGACTGGCGCCCTTGATCGTCATGGCTTGCGTCATGGACACCTCGCGAGGTACCCTGCCTTGAACTCTCCGCCTCCTCGTGAGCCCGCCTGATGAGGCTGTGTCTGAAGAAGCTCCTTGTCGTCCGCCCCGCGAGGCTTGGCCCCACGCGAGGGTCTTGAGCTTGCGTTGATGAAGATGGGCTGTGCTGGCCCCCTTTGAGCCACGCTGCAGGCCACAGGCAGGCAAGTCTGGGGACCCCCGTTCCCAGAACACCGACAGTTATTGCATCCTTCAGAGCTTGCTTGTTGGGGTACATAGCATCCGTCGCAATATTGTTCTGGTGATATTGCCAGGCAGAATCATGTCCATCTTTCACGATCAGTGCAGATGAGAAGTCATGATTCCACGATGCAGGATTCGGGACCTCCTCTGCATTTTCTTCTTCATCCAACTCGTCTGAATCATAGGCATGACCCAAATCAACATCGGTGTCTTCTTCTTCCATCTGGTCCTGCATGTGCCCATCTACCTCGTCAGCGTCCACCTCGCCATTGTATTCACCATTGGCATTTCCCCCTTCTACCTGACTATTCTTCCCTGGTTCATAACCATCAGCATTTCCTCCTTCTACCTGACTGCTCTGTCCTTGTTCGTAACCATCATCTCCAGCATTTGTCATAGATAACCGCCTACCTACACTGCTCTGCCCAGGATCGTTGCCACCTTGGCCTTCATGTGCAGTGACCTCCTTCACGACGGGAAGCACTAAAGCAATAGGATTGCATCCCCTTCGTTCACAACCTTGTAACCACCGCACCCAATCGGAGTCTCGCTCTATTGGCCTCAAATAAAAGTAAATTATCGTACTTGACGGTGTCCACAATGCATGAACACCGACGGTGTGTGTTTCAGTATCAAGACCTAAACTTGCCGCAATCCATTCTTTCAACTGACTGACAGACCATGTTTGAGGTGCGCTCATTGGCACCTCTATGTGAGTAAATTCACTCAGATCAGCTCCCATCTCATTTGTTTGGACAGTACCAGGACGTAGTAAAATCTGAACTTCACTACATCAGACATCTCGGCTCACCTATTTTTTTTCAACAACGAAATACAAGTATTAAGCAACAACTTAAAATACCCCCACTAACAAATATTAGACATGTCTATATATTAGCTAGCTATATATTACAGAATATTAGCAGAGCAACTAATACAATTCACACACCTACAAGTATTTTACAAATATTTGCCGAGCAACTACAAATATCTACAGATTTTAATATTTGACTGGACTGCCTATATTACGGATTTTACCGGAGCTACTCCAAATACTGACACTCCTAAATACTTGACATCCACATATAGTACGTAATATTGCCGTAGCAACTACACACTTTTACGCAACTAATTAGTTGCCATCTAAATATATTTACATATACTACCGGGGCAAATAACAATAATCGTACACCTAATTTATTTCACATCGAAACATATTAACAAATACTACCGGAGCACCTACGAAAAATAAAATGTTTGCTGAAATATACCCTTGAAGCGTGCGTGCGAACGAAGAACGACGAACGGCGGCCACCAAACTGCCGGAGCTTCACCTCCACCACCTCCACCACACTGCCCCAACTTCACCACCACCACCTCCATCACACTACCCCAACTTCACCACCACCACCTCCACCAAAATGCTCACCATGACCACCACGAGCTACCCCATCAATAGATCGAGACCTCTTTTGGCTGCCCTAACTAAGTTGAATCCATTCACGGTGCCTAAACCGCAAAAAACTGGCTGATTTATGTGTAGAAATGTCAGGACCCCGACTCAATGCCACATCGATCTAGCATGTAACACCTCATATCACTTTGCGGCCTCACGCACGGTATTCCCACGGGTGTCGCCTTACCTTTGCCCGGGACCGTTTGCGTCTTTCGGCACACGTATATGACAGTGTCGCTAGCATCCATATGATAAGGAGCCCGGGCTGACATGGCTAGTCGTAAACCCAAAGTGGCACAAACTTACAGGGATAGGCATCCATGACCCAGCATCGAACGTGTCGGTCATCAGCGAGTGAATCCAGGCTGTAGCACTGGGCTAGCAGGACTCCGGTGAACCGGGCTGTAGCGGGCTAACAGGACTCCGGTATTCATCGCGTGACATTTCCCCGAAGGGACAGACACGGGAACGAAGAAGGACACATGCCGGCCAGCCTAAGTGTTCCGGAGCAGTAGCAAGCTACCATGGCTCGGTGGAAACACTAGGAGACATTTCCCGGTAAAAGAGGCTACTAAAGATAAACAACTAGATAGCCAGATCCCACACATACCAAGCATTTCAATAACATACACACAATATGCTCGATATGTGCAGATACAACATGGCATCACAACATGACTCTACAACTCAAGTATTTTTGTTCCATAGGCTCCGAGGAGCGAGATATTACAAACATGGGTCTCATGACCCAACATTCAGAGCATACAAATCAAAGCACAAGCGGAAGCTATCATGCCTGAGTACGGACATCTATAAATGAGAAAGGCTGAGAAGCCTGACTATCTACCAAATCCTGTTGAGGCACAAGATCGTAGCTGAGGTAACAAGCTAAACGTCGAAGTCCACGTGGAACTACTAGTGAGACTGAAGTCTCTCTGCAAAACATAAAATAGGCAAACGTGAGTACAAATGTACCCATCAAGACTTACATCAGAACTATCTACATATGCATCATTATCAACAAGAGGATGGTGGGGTTTAACTGCAGCAAGCCAGCTTTGACTCGGTGGCTATCCTGAACTACGACTGCAAGTAACTCTTTTGAGGTGGCGCACACGAGTCCACATATTCACCATATCAATACACTACTATGGATCCGCTCCCGTCTCCCTACGAGAACGCCATCCATAGCACTCACGCTTATCTAGCGTATTTTAGAGTATTCACTTTCACTTGTCTATGAACTATGCAAGGGGTCCAAGTTTCCATATCCGAGGAATCCGGCTATTCGAATAGATAATGATAACCCTGCAGGGGTGTACTTCTTCACACACGCTTTCGCCACTTATCGCCCTGTACACGTCATGTACCTCGGCAACCTTCAAGCGGAAGCCGGGCGAGGGAGTCGGCCACGACCTGACTAACCGAACAAGTCTCTAGTCCAGGTTTATCGCCTATTCGGGTTCCATCCGCAAGGAGATCCGGCCGGGGTGTCGCTCACGGCCCCAAACAATGCGAGCAGGGTTCCCAAGCCCACCTCGACGGGTGGATGTATGCTTGGTACACCGTGCCACTGTGCCTAGTCTGTCCCAAGCCCACCTGTACCGGGTACCACTTGGTAGACTACTAACAGTACCTACAAACACCAGAAACTAGTTGCAACTCCTGGACAGAGATCATGTTGATTAATAAGTCGAGAGAGTCAATTAAGGATCCCAATGTGTGGTAGTAGTTGTTCATGGATCACAAACACAGAACTCAGTTCCTGAGGACGGCTGCAATGAGACAACCCACCATGTACTCCTACATGGCCTCTCACCGCTACCTTTACCAAATCGTGTTCACACACTTAGCTCTCAACAGTAGGACATGTTTTACACACCTCCGATTCATTCCCAATGAATCAGACCTGACTCAACTCTAAGCAGTAGCAGGCATGACAAACAAGCATGAATGAGTAGGCACAACAGGGCTCAAACAACTCCTACCCATGCTAGTGGGTTTCGTCTATTTACTGTGGCAATGACAGGTCATGCAAAGGATAAAGGGGTTCAGCTACCGCAACAAGTAACAGATGAATCGTTGTTGTTCTAATGCAGTAAAAGAGAGCAGGAGCGAGAGAGTAGGATTTTATCGGAATGAACAAGGGGGTTTTGCTTGCCTGGCACTTCTGAAGATAATATAGCTCTTCATCGGTGTCATCGATCACATCGCCGGTACACATCTATCGAGAGGGAACAATTACCGGCAACAGAGAGAAACACAATCAATGCAATGCACATTATGATGCATGATTATGACATGGCAACATGCTGGTGTTTTGAGCTAGTGCAGCTAGCAACAAAGTTAAATGAAGTTGGTTTGAATACAAGATTCAAATTCAAACTCCATATGTGAGAGTTTAATTGCCATTTATTTGTTTTGTCCAAAACAGAGGACAAACATTGTTCAAACATGCATGAAAATAGTACAGATGGATAGATTGGATTCTTCTGATATTTTTTCATATATAAATTATTTCATTTGGAGTTACGATTAATTTTCTATGAATTTTAGAAGTTTATACAATTTCTGGAATTTTCTGAATTATTTTAAATCCAGAAAGAATTAATTGCGTCAGCCTGACGCCAGCATGATGTCAGCGAGTCAACGGCCAGGTCCAGGTCAAACCTGACGTGCGGGGTCCACACGTCAGTGACACAGGAACTAATCCCGGTCAAACCCAGCGCTGACTGGGGTTTGACCAGGGGTGGGGCCCACTGTCAGTGGCTGTAGGTTGATTAACTAGCTGGGTTAGCTCCTAATGACGGAGCCACGTCAGCTCCCGCCGGAGTTTCGCCGGCGACGACCATGGCCGACGACGGAGATGCAACGTGTGCTCGCTACGGAGCACCATTCGACGCGTGGTTTGCTCCTACGGGCAGCTGAAGATGCGCCGCATCCAACTGGGCGAGCGGCAGCGGCTGTGGTGGCCGGAGCTCGCCGGAAACGAGCTCGCGGTGGCGCCGGAGTTCCGGACCTCAACGAGAATGGAGCTCCGGTGCACGGGGAAACTAGTGGAGGGTCTCAGCAGACTCCTGACGACGCGAGGAGCACAAATATGTGCTCGGCCGTGACAGATGCTAGCTCAAACAACGACGAGCTACGCGGCGGCGGCATGGAGCTCTCGGCCACGGCGGGGCTATGGCCTAGAGGTCAAAAGCGACCTGGGAAGAAGGGGGAAACGACTCAGGGGCTCACCGCGAGTCCGTTGGGAGGGTTAGTGGGCTCGAAGATGACTTGTCGGGGGCGAATCGACGATGGCGATCGACGGGGCCGAAGGTTGAAGAAGGCGGCGGTGTGGGCGTTCGGGGGCGTCCGGCGGCGCGTGTGCCCTTGAGGAGGTGTAGACGACGGAGGTGGAGCTCCTGGACAGATGGGAAGGCTAGGCGGTGGCTGTGGCCGCGGCGAACGGCGTCGGTGGCGATGGTGGTGTTCGGCCATGGCTGCGGGCAAGCGAGGGGGAGAGCCAGGAAAGAGGGGGGGGGAAGAACAGAGGGGTCGAGGCGTCTCCAGGCGCAGGGACAGGGAGGAGGTTGAGCCTCCAGCGCGAAGCAGGAGGTGGAGCCTGCGTGCGCGGGCGCTTTCTCACGGCGACAGCAGCAACTTTGGGGCGAGGGGAGGAAGACGACAGGGGGGAGGCGCCTGGTGGGCTGGGCCGCACCGGTGGGCTGCCAGCACGGGAGCTGGGCCGGTTGCTGGCGCCAGGTGGGGCGCTAGGTGGGCTGCAGGTAGGTGGCCCAGGTAGGCTTCTGCTCTTTTTTTATATTTCTGTTCTGTTTTCTTTTATTTAATTCTTTTGCCACTGTTTTGAATTTAAAATAATTCAAACAATGCCAAAAACTCCTCTGAATATTTTTATTTTGCTAGATGGACTTTTCCAAAAGCTCATAAAATATTTCAGGGGTATTTGAAATTATATTTTAATTATATGAATATAATTCAAATTCAAATAGCTAATGATTTAAATTCAAAGTCCCAAAAATAAATCCTTTTAAAATGTTCATTATTTTTGGTTTGGATCAAAACCCTTGCCAAAAATATTAAACATCTAAAGAGAGCATTTTGGAACAATGAATGAGATTTTAGGGTTTTTGCCCTTCTTTTATTTAGGGTTTTTGAGGCTTCCAAAATTTCCTCAGTTCAAGTTTCAGAAATTTAAACATGATGCAAACATGGAAGCAAGCATAGATCAGGCCAGAACTAAGGATGTGACAAGAAATTGGAGACATTTTCGTGTAGAGAGAGGAGAAGGAAAGAATAGAAGAAGAAGAGAAGCTCGGTGAGGTGGGGCGTGAGAGTGGAGGAGGATAAGGCCAGAGGGAGCCGGGCCAGCTGCTGCGAGGTGGGGCCGCACCCTGTCGGCCCGCAGCAGGCCGATCGGCCCGCAGTAGGCTGACAGGGGCGCCCCCTGTGACCGCCCGCGCCGACAGCTCCCTCCCTCCCCCTCGCGGCGTGGCCTGCCCAATGCGTGGCCGGCACGTGGCAGGCGAGCCAACTGTCGGCCCGCTACTGGCCGACTGCCACCACTCGGCTCGCTGCGAGCTGATTAGGCCTAGTCGGCCTACCGCGGGCTGACGGTGTATTATTTTTAAAATTTATTTTTTTTCAGCGTAATATTTGTGCAAATTAATAAAAAAATGTATTATTTAAATAAAATTAGCCATGAATGCGGCACCTCTTCCCGGAGGTACGGTCGGAGAAGTCGCTCGGGAGAGAGAAGTGGAACCATCGAAGAGGCTTTTGGGTGGGACAACATAGTTGAACGGGTATGTACCGGAGGTCCGAATGCCCGCAAACCTCTGTAAGGTTTAATGTCGGTTTGCCAGAATTCGGACAAGCGAACTTGTCCGTGAACAAATGTGACACCGTGTTGGATAGCAAAAAACACCCAAACATATCGATCCGAATGCGAGTGTTTTGCATCGTGGCGTTGCAGATGCCCTAACAACTAGCCATGTAAAGAAACACCAAATATCTGGTCAGGGCCAAATATTGGTAGGGTATTCGCCAGCATCCGGACCAATGCTCACCGGAGTCGGGGGAGGAGCTAAAACGCATGCATATTTGCCTGCGGCAAGAAAAATGCGGAAATGTGCAGCTAGCGGGGTACGGAGAGCTTCGGGTTGATCTGCTGCCCGTCGTAGCTAGGCAGGACATAAAAGAGAGAGCATTTTGCCAGAGATGGGCATAACCTTTCAGCCCTCGGATCGTGCATGGGGACAAAGCCCCGATCTTCTTGTCCCCCCTTCCTCTTCGCGGTTCCCCGTGCGGGCGGCGACGCTCAGAGCGGCAGAGAGAGAATGACAGAGCATGCTCAGCTGAGCTCTCTCCGGCGTGCATGCATGCATACGTGCATCCCCATGCATTGCATGTGAGAACAAGGAGAAGGCTCCAACCCGTCCATTTATGAGGCGGAGACAAGAGCCCGCGGGCGCAGGATCGATGAAGGCTTCGAGCCAGTGCATGCGCGCTGCGTGCGTGCGTCTGCGGTCTGCCATTGTTGCATGGCGCTACTCCATGGGTAGGGTGTGCGGCCATAGCGCCTGTACGCAGCTAGGCGACTACTCCAGGAGCACTAGTGCGCGTACCACTGCTACTTTGCGTTACAGCACTCGTCGTGCTGGCTGGCCTGCCTGGTGTTCGTGTATGTATCCAGGCGTGAGCCATGCAGGCAGGCCGAGGCCGGCATCTAGGATTGACCCTGCGCACCTAAGTAAGCACAAGGGTGAGTCGTCTCTTTCCCGTACGTGCGTGCATGCACGACATGATGTGCAGACCTACCGCACGCGTATACGTACGTGCATCAGTGCATGCAGACCAGTACAGTATGTGGAGACGTGGACGTGTCTCGCTGTTCATCTTGCATCACACAGTCGCGTGCCAGACTGTCAGAGCGCCATGGAAAAGGTCCATTTTATACGCTAAACTCGTACAGGGCCACGTCAAAATCCCTGTTGATTGCACCCTAAAATATGTAATCCCGGTCTAAATTGAACATGTGTTTGTTTTTCAAACGGGAATTGTCTAGGTGGCAAAGGATGGCGGGGATTATTATTTTTTAGCGGTATGGACGGGATTAGTTTTTTTTAACATCAGTACTGACATAAACGCTCATATACACGCGCATACACTCACCCCTATAAACGCACACACGCACACCCCACCCCTATGAGCGCCTCCGAAAGACTGAGCCGGCATATCATCTTGAGATTTACGAAGTCACCGTGGCGCCTCGTCGTCGACGGGAACGTCTCCTCGCACTGAATGCGCATCGCCGGAAATTCCGAAATAAATCCAGGAATAAATGCGAGCACCAGGATTTGAACCCTAATGGGCTGAGGATACCACATTTCCCTCTAACCATCCAACCACAGGTTGGTTCGCGGACGGGATTAGTTATGCCGCAGGCGCAGGGAAAGACTAGGCCTCGACCCAGTGAGGCCCAGCTCGCTGCAACTGTCTGCTCCCTTGGGCTATTTATTATACTTACGAGTTAGGAAGCATTATGGGCGTGTTTGATTTATCACCAGAACACGCCACGCCGAAGATGTGGCCGCGCCGCAGGTGCGGCGAACGAAACGAGCGCCACACTTTTGACGAGTTGTGGCGTGAAAATGAACTAGCAAGCTGTGGCGAGCGGCTCGCCACAACACCGGCATAAAAGCAAGCAACGGCTCAGTTTCGGCATAGGGAGTTGTGGCGAGCTGTGGCATGCGTAGTCACGAACCAAACGCGCACTATATCTTCATCATAGTGTCGATGAAAGATTTCACTTTCACAAAGAGCCATAGTGATTCGACGGCCTGCACTTCTAGGGGATCATTCCCGGCCCAAGCACGTTCACTGATCAAGGCTTTCCATCTCTTTAGATCGGCGACCCAAGGTGCTTTCAAAAACCATTATTGATAATGTTCGTGCGGGTGAAAGAGTGACAATATGGTTGCTCTAGTCTAATTGCAGCCTTTTTATCAAAGTCTTTGGAGTATTTCTTCGAGCCGAGATTGATACCGCAAAGAAGGTGTTTACAAGAGATTTCACTGTAATTCTTAGTGATATGAGTTACTTTATATTTTCTTGGATCTTAAATCTAAATTAGTGCACGTGTAATTGTTCTGAGTATCAATAAAGTCGCAGGTGTTTCTAAAAAGAAGGGGTTAGGAAGCATCTCAAATAATCTCTACTACTTAAAAAGAACGCAAGGTTTCCATTTCACTTTTCTTTCCACCACCCCTTCGTCCAACCTTTTATGTATATGATAATCAATCATTTTAATTTACTTACCTTCTGAATCAATTTCTCTTTAATCTACTTACCAAACTTCTAATCGAAATATAAGGTAATTCACCGTCAGAATCTGATGAACATTCACTTACACAATCACATTATTATTGACAGGTAAATTACAAGCTAACATACTATAATATTTATATCATGTAGCAACGCACGGGCATTTAAAGAAATGTTCAAACATTGTAAAAAAAAGCATGACGTAATAAAGGGATAAACAAAGTTTATGATTTTATTTATCATGTTCTATGTAAGAAAACTACCTGAGGAATAGGAACTCGCCACAACATATGCATATTATCGCACAGAGAGTGGAGTCATTCTGATTCAGCGGTCAAAAATTTATCGCGCAGTGAGACCAGCAAACTAGCGTTGCCTATTTTCTTCACACACTTTTACTTTAACATTTTTTAACACACGATTGATATTTTTAAATATGTATTTTTATGTCTATTTTTTCATACACATTCACCGTTTGGGTATGTAGCATATGATTAGCATTCTTTTTTCAAATACAAGTGTATGAAACTTTTTGCAAATACCTGTTAAACATTTTTGGGATGGTATGAAACATCTTTTAAAACCACGTGACATTTTTGTACATTGTATACATTTTTTGAAATGTCATGAACATTATTTTGAAAATTTTGATTTTTTAAAATGCGACATACATATTTTAAAATACACACATATATTTTTACAATATTTAAATATATTTTTAAATGCCATGCATTTTTTCTAATGCTTGATTGTATTTAAATGTCACAAATGCCAGAATATAAGTGTAACCGAAAAAGACAAATGGACCGGCCCAGCATGGAGGACGGGTGCGCGTCGTGGCTAACACTATGGCTTCCTAGCCCACCAGTCACACGAATCCCGGTTGATATTTGCCACGTTAGAATTTTTATGCCTCAAACGATGCCATCGTTCAATTTAGACCAGGATTGCATAGTTCAGGATGCAGCCGACGGAGATTTTGATTTGAGGGTTCATTTTGCCCAACCTCTACAAATTCAAGGTTTAAAATGAACTTTTTCCAAATGCCACACCATCAAGTATACTTATAAGCCAATATGCTTGCTCCATTGTACACAAACTTACAACGCTTGCTACCGTTTTGATGCAAAACCCTTCAAAGTGTAAGGGCATCTCAAACGGCAACCGTAAATTTCCTCCCGTATCCAACCGTGGATAGAGTGGGATTAATTAGTCCGCGGACATAGATGTGGGAAGCCGCCATCCAACTCACCTGCATAGATCAGGCCAACAATGTGAGGCTGCCGTAGCCGCAGAATAACAGGGGGTGTGGGTGAGTAGAGGGATGCCCTGGCCAGCGGTGGGAGTAGTAGGGGGCGCTGAGGCCTGCGCGGCAGCGCAGCCGGCCACGGGAGTCGGGAGCAGGCGTTCACGCCGGTGCTGTTTTGGCGGCTGGAGCAAGAAGATCATAGCTTAAAGAAACATGACGGCCGTTGGATTTTTGACATCCAACGGTTACGTCTGCTAGAATCGTTTGTTGATGTATATAATAACTAAAAAAATCTTGCATACGCGTCAACTAAATAGGCCCACAAGTCAGACCACTCCCTTTTTTTTTAATAATTTATATATAGCTCATGGCAACTTCGTATGCAATTTATTGCAGTCATTTTTCTTGGTTGGCCAGGGCCAATTTCGCATATTTCTATGGGTTCCAAACTATTTTTAATACTGAAATGTCGAGCCAGATTTAAAGTACTTTGAAGATATATTTAAATTATGTTAATGCCCAGTGAAATAGGAATCCGAAAATGTGAAAAAAAATCAGAAATTATAAAGTAATTGCCAATTTGTCACCTGTTTTTATATTTACAAACCATTTCATATTACTTTCAAGATTTGCAGGCGTCTTGAAAGAGTTGCAGCCCATCAGGGCATAGAAAAATAAGTAGGCATGGATTGGGTATTCTTCAGAAAAAATAAAATGGGCTCATTTTCACAAAGAAAAAATAGCTGGGCTGGTCACATGGTGAACATAAAATATAAGCCTAGGCTAGACGGGCCACAGCCCAGTTCAAACCCTGCTCCGTCTCAACAATACCAAACAAAATAAATACTGCTCGAGTAGCTACGTCCCAGGTGTCAGCCGATCTTGTGCTGTTCTCTTGTCTATTGACTATATACGCTCACAATGTCGTGGGTCCCAGATGTTAGGAAAACACTAGGAGGAAGCATTTTATTTTTCCATACGCTGACATGGTGGGCCCCTACTGTCATCCTCTCCATGTACTTCTGCTGATTCCTGTTGTTTTTTGACCATGTTGACAACGCGAGAGGGTGGCGCCGTGGCGAGCGCACCAAAGCACGCGGAGGATGTCGGCATTAACAATTTAGGAGACAGTGGGGCGGTGATGCGTGCGCTGAGGCGCAGCCAGCCGTGGGAGGCGGAAGCAGGCGGCCCCGCCGGTGCTAGTTTGGTTTTGGCGGCTGGGGGAAGACATTACTGAAGAAACAGGACAGACTGTAAAAGCAGCAGGAGTACTTAACAACCTTAACTGAAACCAGCAGGGGCACTTAACAACCAAAGCTGAAAGCAGTATGAGTACTTATACAGGTTCAACCATACAAAGCACGCCTCGAACAGTGCTACTTTGCCTACAGTTAATCAAGGGTGAGGCCGCCAAGCCCCAGGACAAGGCCCAGGCGCCACCCCGCGCATCCACAACCTTCTGAAAGTGGCTTCATCTCGCACCGTGGTCAATAAATAGGATATTCGCTTTAGAGCCATGGACAAGCATGAACATAATCTTCTGTCCTATTCTCCAAGATGGACGGGCCTTCATTATTTGAGACCACCCATGAATAAGTATCTTTTCACCTCCAAGGGGAATTGAGTAGGTCGACATAAACATCATGTTGTGACCAAGCGCAAGTCTGACCCGACCATGGTCAGGCATCTGTATAGGAACAATAGAACTCGACAGTTCCTGTTTCAAGAAGATCACAGCTGTAAAACTGTGTATAAGCAATAGTTTATGAACAACATATATAACAGAAAACAGCTTGTACCATAAGTTTCTCGACACAGTTGGACCTGTTCAACGAGTGCAGCAGTGGCACACATATCCCACGTGGACTTCCACCATTGAAACGCCCCACAAGGACCTCAAGACGATCAATAAAGTGTAGGAACTTGTGGATGTCGATCCAGTCAACTTTAGTGCCATCAGTAATAGCTGAATTATTACAGAGTAACAAATGAGCAGACTGCTTAACTCTGAAAAAACCTACACGTGCCACCAATTATAAGAAAATATTAGTTAGAAGTAGCATGTTCGTGAGAGATTCGTTGCTACTTCTAAAGTTAAATTGTGATTAGTTAGACATAATAGGTGGATTAAGAAGTAATCGAGGCAACAAGCAAGAACCAGATACAAAACTAACATGGATGAACAATTGGAATGACGTCGGGATGGAAGATCGCAGTGAAGATGAGACCAGGTTCTGCTATTTCCATCAACATTCGTGCGCCAACTTTCAGTCCGTAACACTTGAGAAAGTTTATCCAAGTTTGGCCATAAAAAAGCAGGGATCTTCTTGGTTCATGAACCCAACTTGGAACTTATATCCATGTCTTGTCTTCACTGTGACCATTAAACTAGTGTATTCAGTTATGGCAAGGCCGAGCATCTTGAGTACATGTGTTCTGGCAGAGCAAATAATACACTGCAGGAAAAATAATATGAGAACACAACATGTTCAAAAAAACCCCACCCTCCCGGATAGAAAAGAGGATTCTAGGAACATACTGTGCGCATTTCAAAATGCTGTGTTAGGATGAGAAGGAACAAGTGTGGCGTCTCGCCGAGGGCGCAGAAACCTGTAGGGTACTCGCACTTTGGGCACTCCAAATGAAACACACTATATTCAGTAGGAAGAAAAATGCATCAACAGCGGCGGCTGCCATCCTAGGATTACCTGTGACCAAGGGACTTGGATTTATCGGGGATGGATGAAGAATTCGTACCTGGTTCTCCATGAGAAAACCCTATGCAATCGCCGAGAGGGGGTTTTCTCTGAACAAGCAGATGAGGGAGAAGGGGATTCAGGCGCAGTGAAATATTGCCGCTTCGTCCGTCCAGATTACTGCTAATGCTGGAAAGGGGGGGGGTTGTGATTTGACGGCTCATTGGGCATTACTGTGGCGCTACGACCGGTGTGTCTCTACCGTGAAGTTGTGCACTCTAATTTGTGCATATGGCACGTGGACCCCGTTGTCGGTTGCCCCACATATCAGCGAAAGGAAGTAGAAAGATAGGAGTAACTAGTTACACATAAATATATTTTTTGACAGAGAGATACTCCCTCTGTAAAGAAATATACAAATATTTTATATCACAGGCTCACCTTGCCGAGAAATATACTCCCTCTGCAACGCACGGGCATTATGGGGGTTCAGCTTTTTTATGGGGGTTTAGCTGAGAATATAATACTCAGATAGGCTGATGGTTCTGGACTTTGGGCCACAGGCCGACCCTGCATGTTTGGGGGCCCATGTGTTCTACCTCAGCGCTTTTCATATTGCAAGCGATTGGTACGGCACTGGTTTTAGATGCTGTCGCAAGGCAAATACACAAAATTGAATAAAGCACGGCAGCTGTTGGAATGAAATCGAATGACGGTTCCTAACCAGCAATCAGAGTTGCAATTCTATCAACGATATACCATGTGATAAATAATACTATCATACTACTTATACACACAGGACACTTGTTTCACCATGCCAGATTATTACATCAAAATCTCTCGGAGGATAGATCAGTTCGACAGTTGCATGCTGCTACTGAAGAATTTCAAAGTTGATTTGGACCAACTCCCCTTGCCGAGAAAGTTCGATTTTGACATCATCCCCTACCGCAATATATTATTTAGATTTGAACCTTGACCATCCTTTTGCATCAATCATCATGCGACCATCCTTTGTACTTACGGTATATTGAGCAGGTTCATTCACACCAAGGTTGCGCATGGTAAGAGAAACTTGGCCGCGGTCGCCCGGATTGTTGAACAACTCCCTCGTTGCTCTAGGAATTCTATGTTTGCAAACAAGAAGACATACCCAAACAGTTAGATCAACACAGTGAATCATGTGAAACAACATGGAAAGAAAAAAGAACGAAGCACTTGGGCGGACAATGCTTACCAAGAAGGTGGACATGTCGGTTTTTGTAAGGACTTTGGTATATGAAGTGCGAACTGCGGCCTAGTCTGTTGCCGGTGCAACTGCACGGGCCGGAGCAGATGCAAGTGCAAGTGTTGGCGTAGGTGCCGAAGCCGCCGCTGCTGCCGGAGATGGTGCTCCTTGTAGAGCTGGTGCCGGTGTCGATGCCCGATCCTCCGGTAGATCAGACTGATCTGCTGACGCGGTCGGTGCCCAATCCTTAGCTGAATCAGACTGAGCTGCTGCTGATGTCAGTGCTAGAGCAACTGTCGGTGCTCGATCTGTTGCTGAAGGTGGTACCGATGTGCGAGACAACGGCGATCGTGTCTGGTCTGCTATAATCAGCTTTCTCACTTGACTAGGATCCGTGACCGTGATCCAGTTTTTTTCTTCATTTCTTTTAAACGCGAGAAGGACTAATTGTGGCATTTTTGTTAAACCAAACTGCAGTTCATCATAGGGATTCAGCTTGTACTCAGACAACAGACTGATCCAATTTTTTCCAATAATATAAATGATGGATAGTGCCTTCGTTACTGACATGGCATAAGAAGTGAAACTGTAACGACCAAACCTCAAACAGTCTGATCTCTGTGCTCAGGTGTCATCCCTGGATCAGTAATGCTGACACCACACAATACTTGAAGGATTTATAATAGAGTAGCAATCACACACTTATTACATCGAATGTCTCAAGAGAGAACTTATTAAAATAAATATGGCTTAAGGCCATCTAATAACGATAACAGTGGAAGGCTTGGAAGAATAAGCGAGTCCATCAACTCCAACGGCATCACCGAGTATAGAACCACGACCTAAGCACCTTACTCGTCGTCTGAAAAGTCTGCAACATGAAATGTTGCAACCCAAAAACGGGTCAGCACATGGAATATGCTGGCAATGTAACACATAGAGGATAATATGAAAGAGTAATACTATACTACATGCATATTTGGCTGGTGGAAAGCTCTGTGTTTACAGTTATGCGAAAAGCCAATTTTTCCCTACTGCAAAGGAATAAATTTATTTAACTATCATGGTGGTTGTTAAACATTGAGAATGGTTGATAGCATTCTCAATCCCAATTAAGTAACATCATCATTAAACAAACCCAACAATATTAATTAGAGTAACATGATGAGATTCACATGATATCCAAGTACTAGATACTCAAGATGTCCATAACCGGGGTCACGGCTAACCATGATTAGTTTGTTACACTTTGCAGAGGTTTGTGCACTTTTCCCCACATGACTCGATCTCCTCTGTTTGGATTCTCGCACTACATGGTGTTCGAGAAAGGGATGGCCGAGACATTGTCTTTCAGAAGCGCTAGCACCTTACGAACGGGTAGACTGTACCAACCTACATCCCCTACATCAGCTAGTCTACCACTGTAAGAGTTCGCACAACTTAGTCAACTATGCTAGAGCCCATAGTAGCATGTGGCTGCGCACGGAAGTTTCTAGCATGAATAATCTTATGACACCTTTGAGCCTGGGTGGCGGTCCAAAAAGAAACATGCAAATCCTAGAAAACCCAGGTACCTCAATCCACCCAGATGTGTGTTTAAGTTGCCACCTTAAGTGAACCATTAATTAACAACCTCACATCTTTCATGGATACACTCACCCAATCCACGTCCACTAGCATAACATGGCATAATAAGCAAACATAGAAGTAACTCCCAAGGTTTGATAATAAAACAGGTAATAGGTACTACCTCATCTACTTCCCATCCCACAATTTAATTAGATCCTAGTCATGCAATGTTGGAGGATTAATCTAATGCATAAAAACTGGGTAGTAGAAAAGATATGATCAAAGTGTTACTTGCCTTGCTGATGATCCGCGAAACCTAGAGACTCGAAGTAACAGGCGGCGCACTCCGGGTATTCTATCACAGACAAACAAACAAGCATACAATAAGTACTCATCTAAATGCACAGGTAAAACTCAAATAAAAGATCTAACCAGAAAGTTCAACTTAAGAACTCCGGTTTGCAAAAAGAATCAAATCAAATGAAACAACAGAAGTCAAACGGCGAAAGAAAATAGCTTCGTTTTACTAATCTGGATCTAAGTCAAATTTTAAAGAAGCAAAAACTTTTTTAAGTTGGTTATTCGGAAAGAGGGTTTCGAGACGAAACTCCAGGCGCTTGAATCGCCTGTTTCTGATAAACGAGCGAAAAGTTATACTAAAACGAAAATCGGATCAGAAATTGCGATCAGAAAAATCACGGAATAAATCCGAGAAAAAGAAAAACGACGAACAGCTTAACGGACGAACGTTCGTTAACTGGATCTAAACGACGAACACGTTCGTTAAAACGAACAAACGAGCGAACTCTCGCTATTTGACCGAACCGAAAAAAAATAAACCAATCTAATAAAAAAAACGGAAACTAAAAAAACCGGCGAAAAACCGACGAAAAAACTGAACGGTTTTTCGAGAAAACTGGCGGGGCGGAAATCGAGGCACCTCGGGCGGCGGGTCGGCCAGGCGGCGGGCGGCGGCTCTGGCAGCGGCGGCGGGCTGGGCTGGCGCGGGCGGCTGGTGGGTTGGGGGCGGCTCGGGGTGGCGCTATTTAAAGGCTGCCCCTGGGCGGTGTTCCGCTCGGGTACGACCCGAAGGTCGGTTCAGGTTTTTCTTAATAATTTCGCGCAGAAAAATGAACGAAAGAAATACTAAACGGACTCTAAAAATCCCGAAATAAAATTTCCCCGGCTTCTAAAATCCAGCCGGACAAAATGAACATTTATTTGGGGCCTAAATGCAATTTTGAAAAACGCACATTTTTCCTAAATTCAACTAAAAAGTCGAAAAACTCCAAAATAAAATCTTATTTGATTTTTTTATTAAATCTTCTTTATTTCTTTATTTTGGAAAAGTCATTTTATTCCCTCTCTCAAATTTTGATATTAGAAATATTTGAAGATAAAATAAATAAAATCAAATGATCCTATTTTCAAAATTTGAGAAAACTCAAATATGAAAATAACGAAATCCCCAACTCTCTCCGTGGGTCCTTGAGTTGCGTAGAATTTCTAGGATCGAGCCAACAATGCAACAAAATATGACATGCAATGATGATCTATGTATAACATTCCAAATTTAAAATTTGGGATGTTACAAACTTACCCCCCTTAAGATGAATCTCGCCCTCGAGATTCGGGTTGGCTAGAAAATAGGTGAGGGTGGGCCTTGAGCAGATCTTCCTCTCGCTCCCACGTGGCTTCTTCCTCGGTGTGGTGGCTCCACTAAACTTTGCCAAACTTGATAACCTTGCTGCGAGTGACTCGGCTGGCATACTCCAGAATCTTAACTGGTTTCTCTTCATAGGTCAAATCGTTATTCAACTGAATCGCTTCAAGTGGCACAGTATCTCCCAGGGGTATATCAGC
Organism: Triticum dicoccoides; assembly: GCF_002162155.2. NCBI lineage: Eukaryota > Viridiplantae > Streptophyta > Magnoliopsida > Poales > Poaceae > Triticum > Triticum dicoccoides. Next base: position 419,783,109 of record NC_041391.1, on the reverse strand, counting down.
CATCTCTGCGTGACACTTCTTTAACTGAGAAACGTGGAACACGTCGTGAACACCTGACAATCCCTTGGGTAATTCCAACTTGTACGCAACTTCTCCCATGCGCTCCAAAACTTTGTATGGTCCCACAAAATGTGGCGCTAACTTTCCTTTAACTACAAAACGCTTAACTCCTCGAAGCGGAGATACTCGAAGATAAACTCTGCCTCCGACTTCATATACTGTCTCCTTGCGTTTTGAATCCGCATAGCTCTTCTGCCTCGACTGGGCTACCTTGAGCCTATCGCGAATCAACTTCACCTTCCGTTTAGACTCCTTAATCAAATCCGGTCCAAACAACTGGCGGTCTCCAACTTCATCCCACAACGGCGGGGTTCTGCACCTTCTTTCATACAAAGCTTCGAAAGGGGCCATCTTCAAACTGGTTTGATAGCTGTTGTTATAAGAAAACTCCGCATATGGCAAGTTGTCATCCCAACTTTATCCATAATCCAATGCACATGCTCTCAGCATATCCTCCAAGATCTGGTTGACTCTCTCGGTTTATCCATCTGTCTGTGGATGAAAAGTTGTACTAAACTCTAGTCTGGTTCCCAAAGTTTCGTGTAACTGTTTCCAAAACTTAGAGGTGAATTGGGTTCCTCTATCTGATACGATACTCCTCGGAACTCCATGCAAGCATACAATCATGGTCATGTATATCTTAGCCAATTTGGCACTGCTGTAGGTAGTCTTTACAGGAATGAAATGGGCTATCTTCGTCAAACGATCGTCTACAACCCAAATCGAGTCATAGCCTGAACGGGTCCTGGGCAATCCCGTGATGAAATCCATGCCTAGTTTTTCCCACTTCCATTCGAGTATTGGCAATGACTGTAACAATCCAGCTGGCTTCTGATGTTCTGCCTTCACTCTCTGACATACATCACAAACTGCTACATACTCCGCAATATCCTTCTTCATTCCGGTCCACCAGAAAGTATCCTTCAAATCCAAATACATCTTGGTATTTCCGGGGTGGATCGAATACGGCAAATCATGTGCCTCTTGCAAAATCAACTTCCTGATCTCTGGATTACTTGGCACGTAAACGCGGTCCTCAAACCATAAGGTATCGTGCTCATCCTCACGAAATCCCTTAGCTTTTCCCTTGCTCATCTTCTCCTTAATGGAAGCAACTTCCTTATTGTCTTTTGAGCTTCTCTGATTCTATGCATCAAAGTAGACTGTATTTACAATGGCGCTACATAGCCCCTCGGAACTATTTCCAAACATAGCTCTCGGAATTCCTCGGCTAATTCCTATGGTAAACCTCCGGTCATTAGGGTGTTGAGGTGAATCTTACGGCTCAACGCGTCTGCTACAACGTTAGCCTTCCCGAGGTGATAATGCAATCTCATATCGTAGTCTTTAATAAGCTCCAACCATCTCCTCTGCCTGAGATTTAAATCCTTCTACGTGAAGATGTACTTCAAACTCTTGTGATCCGTGTACACCTCATAGTGGTTCCCAATAAGAAAATGTCTCCAAGTCTTCAGTGCGTGCACTACGGCTGCTAACTCCAAATCATGAGTAGCATAATTTAATTCATGAGGCTTAAGCTGTTGTGAAGCATACAAAACAACTCTTCCCTCCTGCATAAGCACTGCTCCAAGTCCTTGACGTGAAGCGTCGAAATATACTTCATAATCCTTGCTTTGATCTGGCAGAATTAACACTGGTGAGGTAACCAAACGCTTCTTCAACTCTTGGAAACTAGCCTCACACTCCGCAGTCCAAATGAACTTGGTATCCTTCTTCAACAATTCCGTCATGGGCTTTGCAATCCTTGAGAAATTCTCAATGAATCTCCGGTAGTATCCTGCGAGTCCAAGGAAACTCCGGATCTCGCCAACTGTTGTTGGTGCTTCCCAGTTTGTCACAGTGGCTACTTTAGTGGGGTCTACTGCTATACCTTCTCCGGATATAACATGTCCAAGAAATCCAACTTCAGCCAAAACTCACACTTGCTGAACTTGGCATACAACTGATGTTCTCTGAGCTTCTCGAGTACCAAACGCAAATGCTCCTTATGTTCTTCTTCATTCTTTGAGTATACCAAAATATCATCAATGAACACCACGACGAACTTATCCAGAAACTCCATAAACACCTAGTTCATCATTCATAAAATAAGTTGGTGCAGTAGTCAAACCAAATGACATAACGGTATACTCATACAGCCCGTACCTGGTGGTAAAAGCCGTCTTAGGTATATCCTACTCCCGAATATTCAACTGATGGTACCCCGATCGCAAATCGATCTTGGAAATTACCTTAGCTCCTTGCAATTGGTCAAACAAGTCGTTGATCATCGACAATGGGTATTTGTTCTTAATGGTCACTTCATTCAATCCTCGATAATCAACAACCATTATTAATGATCCATCCTTCTTCTCCACTAGAAGTACTGGTGATCCCCAAGGCGAAGAACTTGGGCGAATAAAACATTTATCCAGTAATTCCTTAATCTGCTTCTTAATTTCCTCCAAATCTTGGGCTGGCATCCTATACGGTCTCTTAGATATCGGCCCAGTGCCTGGCAGTAGTTCAATCAGAAACTCAATGTCTCTGTCTGGCGGCATGCCTGGCAACTCTTCCGGAAACACGTCTGAGTAATCCCTTACCACTAGCACTTCCTCCTGCACAACTCCTGATAAGGAATTTACATGTGCCCTCCTCGGCTCATGCCGTGATACATACTTGATTCTCCTTCCTTCTGGGGTGGTAAGCAAAATCGACTTACTGGCGCAATCAATGTTCCCTCCGTACTTTGATAACCAATCCATGCCTAATATCACATCCAATCCTTGCGATTCCAGAACTATTAGGTCCGAGGGAAATACATAGTTTCCAATCCTTAATGGTAGTCAATCACACCATATACTAGCCATGTATTCTGCTCCGGGTGAGGTTACTAGCATGGGTGACCTAAGGGCTTGAGTTGGTAATTTATACTTATCCACAAATCCCCTTGATATGTATGAATGCGATGCACCAGTATCAAAAAGAACAACGGCAGTAAATGTCTTAACCAAAAACTTACCTATTACTGCATCTGGCTGGGCTTCAACCTCCTCCATGGTAACGTGGTTCACCTGTCCCCTGTTGAAAGGGTTCGGCTTCTGTCCTGAGCTTCCATTTCCATTACCATTTTGAGCTTGTGGACATTCATTTGCATAATGCCCAGTCTTATGGCACTTAAAACAAGTGATTTGGCTCAGGTCTTTCTTGGATGGGGTTGACGGGTTGGTGCGGTTTTGTCCATTGCTTCCTCCATTCCCGTTTCCATTCTTTGTGCCATTATGATTGTGCGAGCTACCTCCTCCGTGAGTATGCTGAAATTGCCGTCCCGGCTTCGGGGTAAAGCATAGTTTCTGCTGAGCTCCAGAATTGTACTTCCCCTGTCCATACTTCCTCTTGCGATTGTCAATCTGCTGCTGCTTCCCTTCAATCATAAGTGCACGGTCTACTAACTCCTGGTAGTTATTGAAGGTGGCTACCATCAACTGCATGCTCAGCTCATCATTCAGTCCTTCTAGAAACTTCTCCTGCTTAGCTGCATCTGTAGCAACGTCATCTGGGGCACAACGTGCTAACTTACTAAGATCCTCCACATACTGGCCTACAGTGCGTACTCCTTGGCGTAAGTTGCGGAACTCGCACTTCTTCATGGCCATAGCTCCTGCTGATACGTGGGCAGTACGGAAAGCTTGCTGAAACTGATCCCACGTGACTATGTCAACAGGGTGTGTGGCAGTGAAATTTTCCCACCATGATGCTGCGGGTCCATCAAGCTGATGTGCGGCAAAACGCACTCTTTCCGTATCAGTGCATCCTGCAGTGGTCAGCTCCCTTCCAACCTTGTAGAGCCAGTCATCTGCAACAATCGGCTCGGTGCTACTGGAAAACACCGGCGGATTTAGCCTTAAGAAACGAGTCAAATGGTCAACAGGTGGTGGTGGTGGTGGGTTGTTGTTGTTGCCTTGGTTCTGTACCAATGTTTGAATCAAGGCATTCTGCTGCTGAATCAACTGAGTGATCTCCGGCGGGAAAACAAATTCGGGGTCGCGTCTCGGAGGCATCTGAGGGTTTATAGAAGAGACGAGAGTTAAGAATAGAATGAGGTCTAGTGAGATAACACTACCCATATGCACATGAGACAAAAGCACACAATATCACTCCAATCAATTCAAACAAGGGCATACAACGGTCTAACTATCGTTACAAAAGTGCTGGGACTAAAACTAATTTTTTAATGGGGAAAATTCTACTACTGTTATGGTGGTTAACTAGAAAAACTGCTCCAATGAAGATTCCATGATATCTGCTCCAGCTTCATTAACAAAGTCATTATCACTATCGTCGGGATCCGAGTCGGTGTCGTCGATGATGATATAATTATCCGGGCAAGTGGATTCGTCATCTTCTCTTTTGGGTGCTGAACCTCCCATGAATACTCCAATCTTCTCCTTAAGGTCGCTGTTCGGTCTTACTAGAGCGACGATCTCTTCCATATAGTCTTTACCTGTAGCCTTGAGTTCTTCTTCTAGCTCCTTGATCTTGCTCATAGCCTTTTGCAGATCCTCCATCTCTGCGCACATCGGATTCTCCTGGCGTTGGATGTGTTGGTTTAATTCCTGGATATAAGCTGCGATTGATCTGTCCTTCCTGGTGTTGATCATCTCCCATTGCTCATCTCAGCGCCCACAAATTTGGTAGATAGTATTCTTGAGATCATTGTGGTAAACTTCTCCAATTTGTCCCATGGCGATGTGGGTTGCCATGCTCTTTCCTAGGCTCCATGTTGGTGCATCAAAGGAAAACTCTATGGGCTCCGTGACTGGTGCAAATGTCCTTCCTGGAATGTGAACTTGAATCATCCAGCGCTCCTCTTTGGGTAAGTGGCGTTGAAGGTCCCGGTGAAGCTTGGTACTCCTATGTTCAGGTATCTAGTGACTTCCTTCAAGTGACATCCAAAGGGTGTGTCCTCATCCGGTTGTGTGAACTTGTTCCTTGCATCCGCCATCCTAAAGAATAGAAAAGATGAGGAGTCAGAAATGAGAAGAAAGAGTAGTGATCTAGGGATTTAGCTTAGTGGACGTGTACTACAGTCAACGTGTGCTCTGATACCATCTTTGTAGCGACCAGACCTCAAACAGTCTGATCTCTATGCTCAGGTGTCATCCCTGGATCAGTAATATTGACACCACACAGTACTTGAAGGATTTATAACAGAGTAGCAATCACACACTTATTACATCGAATGTCTCAAGAGAGAACTTATTAAAATAAATATGGCTTAAGGCCATCTAATAACGATAACAGCGGAAGGCTTGGAAGAATAAGCGAGTCCATCAACTCCAACGGCATCACTGAGTATAGAACCACGACCTAAGCACCTTACTCGTCGTCTAAAAGTCTCCAACATGAAACGTTGCAGCCCGAAAACGGGTCAGCACATGGAATATGCTGGCAATGTAACACACAGAGGACAATATGAAAGAGTAATACTATACTACATGCATATTTGGCTAGTGGAAAGCTCTGTGGTTACAGTTTTGCGAAAAGCCAATTTTTACCTACTGCAAAGGAATAAATTTATTTAACTATCATGGTGGTTGTTAAACATTGAGAATGGTTGACAGCATTCTCAATCCCAATTAAGTAACATCATCATTAAACAAACCCAACAATATTAATTAGAGTAACATGATGAGATTCACATGATATCCAAGTACTAGATACTCAAGATGTCCATAACCGGGGACACGGCTAACCATGATTAGTTTGTTACACTCTGCAGAGGTTTGTGCACTTTTCCCCACATGACTCGATCTCCTCCGTTTGGATTCTCGCACTAAATGGTGTTTGAGAAACGGATGACCGAGACATAGTCTTTCAGAAGCAGTAGCACCTTACGAACGGGTAGACCGTACCAACCTACATCCCCTACATCGGCTAGTCTACCACTGTAAGAGTTTGCACGACTTAGTCAACTATGCTAGAGCCCATAGTAGCATGTGGCTGCAGACGGAAGTTTCTAGCATGAATAATCTTATGACCCCTTTGAGCCTGGGTGGCGGTCCAAAAAGAAACAGGAAAATCCTGGAAAACCCAGGTACCTCAATCCACCCAGATGTGTGTTTAAGTTGCCACCTTAAGTAAACCATTAATTAACAATCTCACATCTGTCATGGATACACTCACCCAATCCACGTATACTAGCATAGCATGGCATAATAAGCAAACGTAGAAGTAACTCCCAAGTTTTGATAATAAAACAGGTAATAGGTACTATCTCATCTACTTCCCATCCCACAATTTAATTAGATCCTAGTCATGCAATGTTGGAGGATTGATCTAATGCATAAAAACTAGGTAGTAGAAAAGATATGATCAAAGTGTTACTTGCCTTGCTGATGATCCGCGAAACCTAGAGACTCGAAGTAACAGGCGGCGCACTCTGGGTATTCTATCGCAGACAAACAAACCAGCATACAATAAGTACAAATCTAAATGCACAGGTAAAACTCAAATAAAAGATCTAACCAGAAAGTTCAACTTAAGAACTCCGGTTTGCAAAAAGAATCAAATCAAACGAAACAACGGAAGTCAAATGGCGAAAGAAAACAGCTTCGTTTTACTAATCTGGATCTAAGTCAAATTTATAGAAGCAAAAACTTGTTTAAGTTGGTTATTCGAAAAGAGGGTTTCGAGACGAAACTCCAGGCGCTTGAATCGCCTGATTCTGATAAACGAGTGAAAAGTTATACTAAAACGAAAATCGGATCAGAAATCGCGATCAGAAAAATCACGGAATAAATCCGAGAAAAAGAAAAATGACGAACAGCTTAACGAACGAATGTTCGTTAACTAGATCTAAACGACGAACACGTTCGTTAAAATGAACGAACGAGCGAACGCTCGCTATTTAACCGAACCGAAAAAAATAAACCGATCTAATAAAAATAACGGAAACTAAAAAAACCGGCAAAAAACCGACGGAAAAAGCGAACGATTTTTCGAGAAAACCGGCGGCGTGGAAATCGAGGTACCTCGGGCGGCGGGCGGCGGCTCAGGCAGGCGGCGGCGGCGGCGGCTCACGGCGGCGGCGGCGGGCTGGGCTGGCGCGGGCGGCTGATGGGCTGGGGGCGGCTCGGGGCGGCGCTATTTAAAGGCTGCCCCTGGGCGGTGTCCCGCTCGGGTACAGCCTAAAGGTCGGTTCGGGTTTTTCTTAATAATTTCGCGCAGAAAAACAAACGAAAGAAATACTAAACGGACTCTAAAAATCTCGAAATAAATTTTCCCCGGCTTCTAAAATAAAGCCGGACAAGATGAACATTTATTTGGGGCCTAAATGCAATTTTGAAAAACGCACATTTTTCCTAAATTGAAATAAAAAGGCGAAAAACTCCAAAATAAAATCTTATTTGATTTTTTTATTAAATCTTCTTTATTTCTTTATTTTGGGAAAGTCATTTTATTCCCTCTCTCAAATTTTGATAGTAGAAATATTTGAAGATAAAATAAATAAAATCAAATGATCCTATTTTCAAAATTTGAGAAAACTCAAATATGAAAATAACGAAATCCCCAACTCTCTCCGTGGGTCCTTGAGTTGCGTAGAATTTCTAGGATCGAGCCAACAATGCAACAAAATATGACAAGCAATGATGATCTATGTATAACATTTCAAATTGAAAATTTGGGATGTTAGAGAAACCTGCAAAAATAGCCATCGTAGAGCAAACCAAACGGTTTATTCTGTGATGAATGTCACATGGCAAAACCTGCATCGTAAAATTGCAGGAAAAGAAAGAAAACATGACATTAAATCAATAAGATTTAGACAGTAAATCAATAAGATTTACTTCATGTGACACGAGTGAATCCTTACGAGGAAATCACTATGTTGAAGTACTAAACAGAAGATTGATCTTCCAACTACGCGTGGCATGCAGGTGCCCCGCCTACTCCCACAAGCATGACAGTCCAAAGGTTGTGACAAATCATATGGACCGAACATCCATGGGACTAGAAATCCTGGTGGGTGCGATAAACCCTGCAATGCATACAGATATTGGAGTGTAACCATAATTGATAAACCGTCCTCACAAAAAAATATGATCTGGATACTTCAAAATATACAGAGAGTATTGAGTGGACATACCTTAACATTGACCGTTCTCAGGGCTGACCACACACCAAAAACGGCAGTACTAATAAATAATACAGGGTTCACAAACACAAATCAAGTACTGAACAATAGTACTTACTACAGACAAGCAAAGTTGCACTAACTAAACTCTACAGACTATTTCTTGCCACTGACCTACGGGATGAACCCCGCATAACTGACTAGGCCATGGACTTTGTGTGATATGTCTACATGCACCATCACCATCTTGTCAACCTTGGAGAACCTAACAGAGTGGTCTTTCCACTCATAAACATGATGATGAAGTCAGGCCGCATCAGATTTGTTGGGAAGCTTTACAAGAACCACACCCTTCGTAATCGAAGGCACAACCAGGAAATTTTTGTGGTCAAGTACAGCCTCAAGAACACACCTGACAACAAAGCTACAGGAAAACACTAGTTCAGGACACGTGGTGACAAGGACACAGCAGCTGGATAGTTCAGCAGTAGAACTCATCATCAGGTCTTCCAGTTCACATGGCATGACTTTGAGAACTTCATCTCCACCGTGGACCTGGTTCTAATTCAAACAGACACCATATTTTATTACTACCTCCGCTCAGAAATATAAGATGATTTTCGACATTATACTCCATATATGACTACATATACGCATAGAAATGAGTGAACAAAGACACTAGAACATGTCTTTAAAGATATGAGAGCAGAGGGATTACATGCAATATCCATAACACAAGTTACTGAGGCAAATATACCCTCTTAAAAGGTAGCATTGATGTTCATAAAGTACTCCCTCCGCCCCAAAATTCTTGTCTTAGATTTTTCTAGATACGGATGTAGATACATCCGTATCTAGACAAATCTAAGACAAGATATTTGGGACAGAGGGAGTAGTTGAAAGTAATCTATAAGAAATCAATGTCAACCTATCGCATGTTTTGGTAAAAGAGGAATTTGGAACCGTCATTTGGCATACTAAAATCACATGCAAGATCACCCAGAAAGTTGTACTACCAGTACTAGTACTGCATGTTAGATGAAAAACACGATCAAGATCGAGAAAAAGATCGTCAACAAGAGACATTACCTGGACTTGCTTAATGAGGGATCCTGGAGAGGGGGGCTTGGACAGGGCGATGGCTTTGAGCTTGTCTGCGGTAGTCTCGGCGGGGTGCTTGTGCTTCTTCATACCATGAGCCTCGATGGTTTTGGCTAGATCCATAGACATCACATCGGCCGGTGCTCCGGCGTCCATCCAAGAGAGGAAGCTGAGAGAGAAGAGTGAAAGGAGGAACAAGATGAGGGAGAAGCGAAGCGAGTGGGGGGTTTTCTTCAAGAGAGGAAGCTGAGAGAGAAGAGTGAAATGATGGTTGCTTCGTCTGTCCAACTTACTGCTGGAAAGGAGGGGGTTTTGTGATTTGACGGCTCATCGGGCATTACTGCGGCGGTTCGATCGTGGTAGTCTACCGTCACTCAACTACGGAGTAATTTAGTGCATGGCTGGTGGACCTAGGTGCTGGCTGTCCCACACGTCGGCAAAAGTGAGTAATTTAGTGCATGGCTAGAGGAGGATCCGCACGGTAGAGCGTGTCCACTGTTTTTCTGAAGAAAAAAATGATTACAGCAAGCGTTTCCACTCTTACGATGGAAGGAGTGCAAAACACGGCAACCACTTGAACATACACAGTGCTCCTACTACTAGGCATGTGCAGTGGTTCATTCGTCAGTACTACACAATCTTGTTGCTAGTGTAGTAAGATATGACGATAACAAATGATGTTGTGCGCATGTCAACTACTCCTATATGTAACATAGTACAGCTTTTTCGACTGTTCGGTCAAGAATGAACGGTGAGATCAATGTTAATAGAACTAGGTCCACAGTGCACGGAGAGTACGGTGCTACAGTACTCCACGAAACATGAACCATATGAAGCCCGAATAGTGCTAGGCAGGGTGTATGAAGGGTGCATGGGATGGGAGAAAAAGTTCCCTTCTCGTCCCACTTTTGGGTGTTTGGCAGAGTGCATGAAGGGTGCACGAGTCCACACTAGTAGGTTGACAAAAATACACGAAGAGGAAACAACTATATTGAGATGAGAATGCAACCAAACACACGCACACGGTTTGTGCTACAGTGACTGATCTGCACCTTCTGAGTTTGATCCAACGGTCATGTTGCGCCAAGACATGGACATGCCCATGCAGAGGGCGCCTAAACACCACCGAAGTCCCTCTGCTTCTTGAGGCGCACGACGTTGGTGATGCAGGGTGCAACCGACCGCAAAGCCCGCTCCCGGTCGACGGGAGCCAGCTCGTCAAAGACAGCGTACAATGGCACGAATGGATTCCGGTGATGGAGCCCTGAAAGGATTTGCCCGGCAACGGCGACGGCAGCCCGCAACCCCTCCATGTCCAGCTCAGGCCCCACCATCGCATGGAGACGGCTCATCTCCTTGGAGATATAGGTGAAGAAGGAGACCAGGTCAGGAAGCCGTAGCTCGTTGAAGTCGACTGGGTGGTCGAACGGGTTTAGCCCGACGGCCGGCATTGTCACGCTGGCACGACGGTAGGCATCGCGCAGTCACAACACGTGCGTGGAAACTTGGTTCACCAAGTGGATGAGGCGATCCTGGACCTCGTCATAATCGGCCCGCTCGCGCTCCAGCCGGCTCCCTTGACGGCCTATCGTATCTCCCGCTTTCTGCAGCAACGCCGCCGATGCCTCGAGCATGTTTGTGGTGGACGCCTGCCGCTTTTGAAGGTCCGTGAACTCCCGCACATAACAGAGGAGCATGGCACTCCTCTCCTCCTTGAGCTCATGGAGCTCCACGTCCTTGGCCCTGAGCTCCGCATCCTTGGCATGGAGCTCCTGTGTCAGGCGCCTCACCTCGGACTCCGTGATCTGCTGCACCGCCATGGCACCAGGTAGAAGCAATGGGGAGAGGAAGCAAAGGGGCAAAACGGCTGAAAGGCAATGCAATCTACGAGAAGGCGGAGGGAGCCAGCCGGGGACGGGGAATCTTTTGGTTTTCACCATGGTAAAACACCAGTCGACGAGTTCTCACATCAGGGAGCAGTGAGTTTTTACAGGTGGAGTCATCATGACTAATTGCTGTCGCGCCTGCTCCCGTCAATCAAAAAATTAAAAATCCTGCCGCGCCTGCTCCCGTCAATCAAAAAATTAAAAATCATGCCGCACCCAAACACCAGAGCAACGCCGCGGTGGATATTTAAATTTACCTGCCGGCAAGTAGATAAAAAAAGGGGTGAAAAAACAAATGTGGCGGTGGCCTAGCTAATCGGTCGAACTATCCCAACTAGCTAGCCACCGTGCTTCACTGATGTACATGGCGGGAAAGGTGGTATTTCGTGATTTGACAACTCATTTACTTGCTTCGGCGCTATGACCTAGGAGGACCCAGAAAACGCGCGGTAGGGCGTCCCACATCAGGAAGAATATATGCGTGCACCACCCGGGAGGACCTCGAAACCGCACGGTAGGGTGTGCCACGTCTCGGCACGGAGGAAAATTGTGCGTGTAAAAATATACTGCAGACATTGTACCTATGGTTCGACCTCGGGACCCAGCCAGTCGGTCGAAAGCACCCCACTAGCCACACAGCTTCATCATGCAAATGTGGCATGGAGGATAGATGTGGTTAGCTCCGTCTCGACCAGCCACAACGTCTCTTGTTCTAGGCGATTCTTCTATTTTCCAAGCTTTTTTTAGTTGTAATAACACCAAGGCAAGCTAGCGCCGCTCTTCGTGTGTGCCCGTGCAAAGGTTAGACGATGGACAGAAGAAAGATTGAGATCGCAGACCTAGGACCCACCAGTAAGTGAGACAACGGTCATGCACGTGTTGATGAGGCACTCCCTCTACTCTACTCAACGCAAGTACTGTATAAAATCAAGTTATGGGACAAAGCCAACAACCGTTTTTTTTCTAGGCTATCGACTTACGCTTTGTAGTCCAGGTTGCCAGTTCGAATCTTGTCTTTCAGATTTGTTAGTTTTAGGTCCAAATTTGATTAATGACAAGTGGGACCCCCGTGTGTTGTTCCGATATTTCAGTGTAGGATGGTTTTTTGAACAAACACTTTGCGCGGTTAGACAAGTAACTACACGAGTTACACGTATTTTGCAAGTTTACGAACAAAAATGATAGCGGCATAGAATATCACATCCACCCCGCGGCTTAGATACTATGGTGATACGAGTTTTTACACCATTGGAAGTGAGATCCAATGGCTTGGGAGTAGTCTTTGTAATTATGCGCAATTTCCAAACTCTCCAAAGGTTTTTTTGCAAATAAAACATTCAGGCCTCGTGTGTGCCGCTGCATCTTTGATCCAACGGCTCCCTGGTGCTCATATTAGGTGCTCCCCGTAGCTTAATTACCCGCTACGGTGATATGAGCATCTAGGTCGTATGATCTGTGATCAGATGGCACATGCATAGTACTTGTACTTTCTGCGCATTTCCCAAACTCTATCAGCCGTATATTGCAAGGACATTCAAACCTCCTACTGTGGGCCATTGGATCTCAGTGAACTCGTATCACCATAGAATCTACGGTGCGGGGGCACCTCATACTCTCCCGTGCGAGAAAACATAAGGTGCTATCGCAGCTTGGATGCTACGGTGATACGAGCTTGGAGGTCGTTTGATCTAAGATCCAATGGCATCTGAGCAGCTTTGTGCTTGTAAGCAGTGGCCAAACTATTTTGGGGCTTTTCTGCAAAAAAACATTCGAACCACCGAGGAGGTGTTGGGTCACAAATCCAACGCCTCTGAAGAGCTTGTATCACCAAAGCATCTAAGGTGTGGTAGCACATGATATTCTTACATACAGGAGAATATGATGTCCTCCTTCATCTTAGATGCTATGGTGATACGAGCTTCAAGGTTGTTGGATATGGGATCAAAGGGCATCTGAGTAGTTTTTGTACAAATTGTGTGCAATTATCAAACTCATCAAGGTTTCCTGCAAAAATATTAAGACACATCATGGGAGCTGCTATATCTCAGATCTACAAGCTCCAAGCAACTCGTATCGGCATATAGCATCTAAGGTATGGGGGCACATGATATTCTCCCAAGGAGGAGGGTTGGGGGTGCACAACCAATCGGTGGTTGGGAGGGTGGGGACAAATATAATCTAAACAACCCTAAACAGAGCTCCACAATTTTATCTAAGGTCGAGGGGTTGACCCCCGACAATCATAGTTCCTCCTAAACACAACATTTGCATGTACTATAGTACTAGACTTGATATTCATGTTCAGCTTAAATATTGAACTGAGGACCATGGATATCTTACATTTTACTCCCTTCGTTCCTAAATATTCGTCTTTTTAGAGGCTTCAAATGGACTGGCACATACGGATGTATATAGACATATTTTAGAGTCTAGATTCACTCATTTTGCTCCGTATGTAGTCACTTGTTGAACTCTCTAAAAGACTAATATTTAGGAACAGAAGGAGTATTTTTGAATTCGTGTCATACATGTATGGTTTGGAAAAATAGATGCACTATACTTATTGGATTGTTGTTGTGTTCGTGCGTGTGTTTCTCTGTGTGTGTGTGTGTGGTCATATGCTTGATACATACAAAGTTTTCTCACCTCCATATTGTTCATCTTTTAAATTTGAATTTGCATTGGAAAACTTACTAGGGATACCATGAAATGTGAAATCCACGTTCAGATCACTATATCACAAACTCACTCTAATTCAACAACTCGTCATAAATCAATTACCATGTTGAGATTAATATTTGCAAGGAAAATACGGGTATTGTAATACACTTAGATTCATTCGGCAATTTAAAAGGTTCCTTTCGTATTCTCGAATGGTAGGACCCAATGACGTACCAGCCAGACCTTGGCTCATGTCGATCCTAAAAAAATCGGGCTCGTGTCCTTCGGTGGCGTGCGTGGTACGCACATTAGGCAACCCCAACCAGTCGAGCCTCAGCGTTTCAAGCCGAAATATCTGGCGGCCAGAATTCCAGCCCTAGGAAATTCCCCTCATGTCCCCGGTCCATAATGACTACCGATGAACAACGGAGGGATGCTTTAGTAACTAGACAACGTTACCTCCGCCGAGCACGGTTCAATTCCCTCGGTCGCCGCTCGTCAAGGTCACCCGTCAACTGCATTGCCTAGTACTACTACTACTACACCAGGATGATCACAAAATTGAGCCTGTTTGTTCGTGCCTAGTACTTGAGTTAATATATCAGGCAATGCACTGGTACGGAGGGATTATCCTTTTACTCTACATATATAGCTTGTCTAAAGTCTAACTAAGCAAAATGTTTGACCAAATCTTTTCTTAAGAAATACAACAGGACAAATGTGCGGTTTGAAAATTTATTGCATGATGCAAGTTATGATATTGTTTCAGAAAATCCAAAAGTGAGCATAAATTCTTGAAACTGAGCATGGTCACGTGATATGGCACAAATATTACTTCGTAAGTTTTTTATAATTTGAGACAAGCTGCTTATGACAAGTTGCACAAATGAAGAGCCAAGGTATTTTGGAACAAAGACCTGTCACGTTAAGGCGAATGCTTTCACTATTGAAACCGTGGGCATTTACATGCCGCCACGAGTCCCCACTTCTCATCGGCAGGTGTCGTCCGAGCAAGCATGTGAATCCACGGGAGGCATGCGAGTAGACCACTGCGCCGGCTGTCAGGGAGGCGTGCAAGCAGACCGCTGTGCAGGCTCATCGGGAGGCGAGCCCTTGGACTAGTCTCCGCCGCCCACCGTCGTCCCAACTGCTCCCACTTTTAATGTCGCCGGTGCCGCAGTTTAAAATCAACCCCGCACTACCCGGTATCGCTACAATCCTCTCTCTTCCTCTTCGATTCTCCTGTCGTCTACCTCCAACTAGCCTGACCTAAACATATGCCATGCCGCATCACGATGGTCTGCCCTTAGTGTTCCAGTTTCCTGAGGAAGACACCCAGCCGGAGTCTCAAGAACATAAGGCGCTTTGGGACGAGCTTGAACTGGCCTTGCGGGAAGATGCTGCGCCTGTCCCCGCTCCCGTTCCGGCTCCCGTCGCCCCGACTGCGCCAGCGCCCATCCCCGTGGTGTTGATGGGCTGGGAGCCGCACATTGTCGCCGAGCTTGATCCCACGGTGTTTCACAAGGTCCCCGCCGACTTTCACGCACCCGTGCACCTGCCAACGCATGCGCCTGCGCGTGCACTAACGTGCATGCCCGTGCTGGTGCCCGTGCACGTGCCAGCGCATGCGCCTGCGCGTGCACTGACGTGCGCGCCCGTGCCAGTGCCCGTGCACATGAATGTCTCCGCTGCGCCGTTGACAGCACCTGTCCCCGCGCGGGTGCCAGTGCCCCCCTCAGCGGCATGGATGGCCGCCGTCGAATGCTTCCTTGCACCAACTCCAGTCGCCTCCTCCCACCAGTTGACTCACTCTGCAGTCTAGAACATTTCAGCCTTCCTTGAAGCTAGGCCAACGTCCAGGAGTACGCCAACAACGGCGCAAGACGCCGCCGTCACCGTCAGTCAGTGGCCCGACGACACACAGAGCACGACAGAGAAGCCGCTTCCCACCGTGAGACGCCCCCGCCGCCGCCGCGTAATCTAAATTTGCCATGAAAAATGTTCGGATTGCCATGCTTAAAATCCGAAGTTTATCATTTCTGTTTATTTTATATCGATCATCGTATAATTTAAAGTCGGAGTCAGACTGAATGAAATCTATGGTTTGATCGATTGAATGTTCTGCTAGAGCCGTATCAAATTAAATATAAAATGTCATCAAGCCCCATGTATTCCTTGTCATCCAACGACCTAGACTGCTTCAATGTCAAGCGCTCAACACGTTTAGCGTGCAGTTAATTTCATGCCAAAAATAGTGCTAATCACATAACAACACGCAAATAATATCCTAGTAGTTAATATCCACATGCACTTAATATACTTCCAAATTAACGTGCATTGTACGTACACACTGACTAGTGCTGCTAGTACGTGAAACTGGTGTCGTG
Organism: Triticum dicoccoides; assembly: GCF_002162155.2. Classification (NCBI taxonomy): domain Eukaryota; kingdom Viridiplantae; phylum Streptophyta; class Magnoliopsida; order Poales; family Poaceae; genus Triticum; species Triticum dicoccoides. Next base: position 419,766,877 of record NC_041391.1, on the reverse strand, counting down.
ACTTGTGAACGCGTGCAGATATGGTCAACGGCGACATCGCCCGCGAGTTCTTCCTGTTTGCCCGTGCGTCTAAACGCAGAAGGGGAGGAGAGAGAGAGAGCACACATGGAACCCACCAGTAAGTGAAGGCGAATAGTACTAAAAATAATATTACATGTTATCCATTAATTAGGTTGTGGTAATATAAAAACATTATGTGACCAAAGGGGGTACAACAAACATTGCTATTCTATGTATGTTGCCTATTGATGTGCGGCTTGAAGGCTCGGTCGCATGTTCGATCCTCGTCCTTTATTTTTAATTTGTATATGGGTCCAAATTTGTTTCATGACATGTGGGCCCCTTGGTGTGTATTTTGTAGCACTTTAATTTGTGGGTCGAAATTGTTTCCATTCCAAGTGGACTATCAGTGTGTAGTTTTGTAGCTTATTTATAATAATTAATGAGAACAACATAGTTTTTTCAATAATACCATGGTGCAACGTTGAAGGCGAGAAAGGACGTGCGAGAGAGCGATGACCGAGCCAGAGGGAAATCGACTAGGGGAGTTGCGTGGGTTGCAATGGTGTTTGGAGTAGTTGTGGGCCGAATGCTACGAAAATATAATCTAAACCGACCGGAATAAATGCCTACAAAAATTAATCCAAGGATGGAGCGCCCCTCGCAATGTAAATAGCTCTGGCTTTGCGAGGGATGGAGAGGTAGTAGCTTCAACGCGTGGAAGATACGGTGTGAGAAAGCGAGGTCAATCGAGAGACATATAGATAGACAGACAAAGTGAGTTTGCTCCGACATTCATTGAACAAATATATATGCTCTGGAGAGATATTGTTCGATTGAGCTTTTGGCAAGGGTAAGGGCTGTAAGATAGAGCTTGAGATATGATCCGGTCACAGGCGTGTAGATATATTTTGTGCGTGGGAGGAAGCAACGTCAACCGATCACATAGGGTCGCCGTGCGATCGAAAGAGTGAGACGGGTTGGAGAGAGTGACCTAGATAGACGATGTGCGTGAGAGAGTATACAATGTGAATAGGTCGAATTGGGCTCAAACATGGTGATATATCGTTTTTGTCCAAGAAAGAGCGAGGTCAATCGAGACATATGAAGAGAGAGAGAGAGAGAGAGATTGAGTGAGCGTGGCCCACCATGAGGTCAAAAGAGTGGCGGCGGCTTGGATGGGATGACCTAGATAGACAATCTGCATGAGAGAGTATAGAGTGTGTCGATCGAGGCCCGAACAGGGAGATATATCATTTGTGCGTGAAAGAAAACGAGGTTAAACGAGACTCAGATAAAGAGAGCGAGATTGAGCGAGTGTAGCCCACCGTGGTGAAGAAAGAGTGAGACAGTCTCGAGGGAGTGACCTAGATATACAACATGCGTGCGTGCGCACGAGAGGTTGGGGTGTCTAGATAGGCAATGGATGTATTTAGCACGAGAGGGTGAGAGGGAGAGGGGGGAGAGAGATAGAGCTCGGCATGGGGTGCAATGGCGGGTGTGTGAGGTAAATACATTTGGTAACAGAGTGGAAAAAGGGTTTGTGTAGTTGAGAGACTTAGAGATCGAAACATGGAGAGAAAGAATGAACGTGTGTTGGAAACTGATAGCTTCCTAAGGTGGTTAGGATAGGAAGACTGATCGATACAGGAAG
>NC_041391.1:419702489-419764584 GCF_002162155.2 Triticum dicoccoides | reverse complement strand
GGGGGGGGGCTAAAAACATCATTTGAATGTACATAGTACGAGACTTAATATCGATGTTTCAATTCGGTGTACATTGTAAGATTTGAACCGAGGACCAGGCATACGGGTAATTATTTCGAATTCGTGCTATACTAAGTTTCGAAAAGTTGACATTGACTCAATTTGTTGTGCTATTTTGTAGGTCATATGTTTGAATCCATCCAAAAGTTTTCTCACTACCATGGTGTTCATCATATACATATGAATTTGCATTAAAAAGGTAGCGCGGATATAGTGAAATGCGAAATCCACGTTAGAATTGGAGATCGCTACGTGACACACACTCTAATTCAAATAACTAACTACGCGACACACACTCTAATTCAAATAACTAATTATGTGACACACACTCTAATCCACATTAGCGTGGGTACCGTTTCGATTTTTTTAAATAACTCATCATTAATTAATTTATAGTACTCCCTCTGTTCACTTTTATAAGACCTTGAAGACATTTCAAACAATGTGCAAAATAATTCATTTTAAGTTGTCTGAAACGACTTACAAAAGTGAATGGAGGGAGTATCTCGTTTCGAATGACTAATTATTGCAAGGAAAACACGGGCATGGTAATACATACAGATTCGTTCGCAAATGAAATAAGATTCGTTTGCACTCTCAAATGTAGGCGCACCAGGCAGACCAGGGTCGTGTCGGGGTGGACGCTGCTTCAGTACCTTAAAGGCAACTGCCTTTGGGTCACTGACATGTGGGCCAGCCACCTGTTGGGCCCACATGTCATGGACACAAAGGCAGGTGCCTTAAGGCACCAAAGCATAGTCCTGTCGGGGTGGTCGCGTGTGTCGGACGGACGCGTAGCACCCAGCCACCCCCCCAAAAGGACGACGACAATATAAGTTCGCGCTTCCATTTTTTGGATTGAAATATCTGGCGGGCCCAATTGCAGCCCTGCAAAATCTCTCTTCTCCACCGTCCCCTTCCGCGCCCAAATTGCTCAAATCCCTAATTCGCCGCCAACCCAAGCAAAGTTTGAATCGCCCCTCATCTCGTCTCATTCCCCACCATTTCCCACCTCTGTGCCGGACGACGACGACGAAGACAACGGTCGTGCTTCACCACCGCACCGGAGCTACCTCATCTACGCCCTCGTCCACCGCACCGGGTGGTCCACCGACAATGTCGGCTGCCGCAACCGACATGCCTCACAGACACCGAGTTCCACCGCATCAGGTGCGCTTCACCGATGCCATCTCCCAGATCACCGGGGCTACTTCACCAAGCACATTGTGACGCCCCCGATTCAATCGTACACTAATCATGCACGCAAACGTGTACGATCAAGATCAGGGACTCACGGGAAGATATCATAACACAACTCTAAAACATAAATAAGTCATACAAGCATCATAATACAAGCCAGGGGCCTCGAGGGCTCGAATACAAGTGCTCGATCATAGACGAGTCAGCGGAAGCAACAATATCTGAGTACAGACATAAGTTAAACAAGTTTGCCTTAAGAAGGCTAGCACAAACTGGGATACAGATCGAAAAATGCGCATGCCTCCTGCCTGGGATCCTCCTAAACTACTCCTGGTCGTCGTCAGCGGGCTGCACATAGTAGTAGGCTCCTCCGGCGTAGTAGGAGTCGTCGTCGATGGTGGCGTCTGGCTCCTGGACTCTAGCATCTGGTTGCGACAACCAGGAAGAAAGGAAAGGGGGAAAAGGGGGGAGAAAGCAACCGTGAGTACTCATCCAAAGTACTCGGAAGCAAGGAGCTACACTACATATGCATGGGTATATGTGTAAAGGGCCATATCGGTGGACTGAACTGCAGAATGCCAGAATATGAGGGGGATAGCTAATCATGTCGAAGACTACGCTTCTGGCAGCCTCCGTCTTGCAGCATGTAGAAGATAGTAGACCGAAGTCCTCCAAGTAGCATCTCCAAGTAGCATAGCATAGCATAATCCTACCCGGCGATCCTCTCCTCGTCGCCCTGTTAGAGAGCGATCACCGGGTTGTATCTGGCACTTGGAAGGGTGTGTTTTATTAAGTATCCGGTTCTAGTTATCATAAGGTCAAGGTACAACTCCAAGTCGTCCTGTTACCGAAGATCACGGCTATTAACTTCCCTGCAGGGGTGCACCACATAACCCAACACGCTCGATCCCATTTGGCCAGACACACTTTCCTGGGTCATGCCTGGCCTCGAAAGATCAACACGTCGCAGCCCCACCTAGGCACAGTAGAGAGGTCAACATGCCGGTCTAAATCCTATGTGCGTAGGGGTCTGGGCCCATCGCCCATTGCACACCTGCACATTGCGAGGGCGGCCGAAAGCAGACCTAGCCTCCCTTATACAAGAGTAGGCGTTCCAGTCCAATCCGGCGCGCGCCGCTCCGTCGCTGACCTCAAGAAGGCTTCGGCTGATACCACGACGTCGAGTGCCCATAACTGTTCCCGCGTAGTTGGTTAGTGGATATAGGCCAGTAGCCAGACTCAGATCAAATACCAAGATCTCGTTAAGCGTGTTAAGTATCCGCGAACGCCGAACAAGGCCAGGCCCACCTGTCTCCTAGGTGGTCTCAACCTGCCCTGTCGCTCCGCCACAAAGTAACAGTCAGGGGCCGTCAGGAACCTAGGCCCACCTCTACCAGGATGGAGCCACCTGTCCTTTCAGCCCCCTCATCAGAATCACTTGCGGGTACTCATCAAGCTGACCCGACTTTAGTCACCATCTGTACAGTATGTATGTATGTATAGTATATACCCGTGATCACCTCCCGAGTGATCACGGCCCAATAGTATAGCAAGGCAGACTGACAAGAATGTAGGGCCAATGATGATAAACTAGCATCCTATATTAAGCATTTAGGATTGCAGGTAAGGTATCAACAGATGTAACAACAATGTCAGGCTATGCATCAGAATAGGATTAACGGAAAGCAGTAACATGCTATACTACTCTAATGCAAGCAGTATAGAGGAGAATAGGCGATATCTGGTGATCAAGGGGGGGCTTGCCTGGTTGCTCTGGCAAGAGAGAGGGGTCGTCAACTCCGTAGTCGAACGGGGCGGCAGCAGCGTTGGTCTCGTAGTCTATCGGAGAGAAGAGGGGGAAGAAACAATGAATACAATGCAAACAGATGCATAAGGATGCATGACAAAGCAATGTGTGATGCTAGGCGTGCCCTAACGCGGTATGAGGTAATACCGGTGAAGGGGGGAAACATCCAGGAATGTATCCCCAGTGTTTCGCGTTTTCGGACAAATGAACCGAAGGTGAAAAGTTGAGGGTTCGCTATGCTAGGGACGCGTGGAGGATGAACGGGCTGCGTATCCGGATTTGTTTCGTCGTTCTGAGCAACTTTCATGTACAAAGTTTTTCCATCCGAGTTACGGATTAAAAGATATGATTTTCAAAAGGATTTATTAATTTCTGGAATTTAATTAATTATTTAAATTAATCCGAAATTGGATTTATGACATCAGCATGATGTCATGCTGATGTCAGCAGTCAACAGGGGTTGACTGGTCAACCCGACCAGTGGGTCCCGCTGTCATTGATTGAGATTAACTAAAACATATTAATTAGTTTAATTAGTGATTAGGCTAATCTAACCATGATTAATTAAATTAATTAATTCTTTAATTAATTAATTAATATTATTATTTATTTAAATCATTCCAGGGGGTTGGCCCCACATGTTAGTGGCTCATCAAGGGGTTGGTAGCGCAATTAGCGCTAATGGCCTATTAGACCGGCGATTTAAGCGCCGGTGGCTTTGAGCCACTGCGGAAGCACGCCGGATGGCCACTATGGGTGGTGACTCGAGTCGCGGAGACCACCTGGGGTGAGCTCGCGCTCGTGCACTTCCAGAGGAAGCAGAGGGAGGCCGTGGGGTGAAGGGAGTTGGGCCATGGCGGAGCTGGGCGGCGTCAGTGCAGTGGATGCGTGCGGGGAGGCAGGGGAGGGTGCGGGTGATAATGGCGCGAAGGGGAACCGGGCACACGGCGATGAGGCGAGCCAACTCGGCTGTGGCCGCGCGGGCATGCGCGGTTCGCGATGACCGCGCGCTGGGGCAACGACGGGCATGGCGAGGCGCTGCCAGGGGAGAGGCAAGGTGCGGGGGCGTGGTAGGGGGTACACGGTGAGCGCGGTGAGCACGACCGTGGCCGAGGTGAATGGCATAGAGGAGATGGAGGCCGGGGCCTCACCGTGGGGCGTAGGGACCAAGGCAGCAGGTGTCGAGGAGGATGTCGGGGATGACGTGCGACGGGGAAGCAGGCCGTCGGGGTGGCGAACTCCGGCAGTGTCCGGGACGGCTTCGGGCGATGAGGTCGGGGTCGAGATGGCCCGACGAGGAGGAGATGAGGACAAGGACGACGAAGCGGCGATGGGGTCGACGTTCACCGGGGTTGGCGTAGGGGCGGCAGGGCGTCGCGGCGAGGGGGGCCCCGACGTAGTGGCCGCGAGGATCGGCGGCGGCGTTCGTGCCCCGATCCAGATCGGATCGGGTGGGTAGAGGGAGAGGGCGAACGAGTGGGGGGAGTGGGGGTGTCGGTTAGGGTTCGTGGGAGTGGGGGAGGCCTATGTAGGCCAGAGGCATGGGCCGGCCTAGTTGGGCCAAGGGGTCCAGTGGGGGAGGGGGGGTCTTTGTCTCCCCCATTTTATTTGTTTTCTGGATTTTGTTTTATTTCTTTTCTTTTCTGTTTTAATTTTAAATTTTAAATACATTAGTTTTATAAAATACATTAGATGTACCTAAATTAGCATTAACAAATATGCCACCACCACAATTAACTTGGCACCTAAAAATAAATTAGTTTGCAATTGTTCATTATTTTGAAAGCATTTAAATAATTGTTCTCACTGCATTTTATTCATTTTAGAGTATTTAAACAATTTATAAAAGTGTGGTCTCTCCACCATAGTTACCTATGCATTAGTTGGATCACTCCGAACATTTTAGTTTTAATATTTGAATTTTTTTTTGTTGATTTTGAATTTGAATTCGAATAGGTTTCGATCTAACGCGAGGTTAGCAACAGTAACTGAGGTGACGTGGCATCGTTAACGTGGGATTACTGTAGCCTAATTATCCGGGCGTCACAATTCTCCTCCACTACAAGAAATCTCGTCCCGAGATTTAAGAGGTGGAGTAAGGGGGGGAAAGTGTTGGTAGCGAAAACCTAACGAGTCTTCTCAGTCTTGGCTGCCCTTTCGAAGAGGTTGATCCCTTTCATTGTTGTCTTCATTACTCTGCTTCAAGTCATCATGATGAAGTTGTCGTCCTTTTCTTCAGGAACTCCAACGTACTTACGAATAGGTAAGGGACAACTCGGCAACGACAGAATGCTATAAGGGTAATAATCTGGGATTAACCCATGAATGAGTATATGAGTACCTCTCGAGTTGAACAAATAAAACACATCGAGAGTAAAGTTGGAAGGTCCAACTAGAAGTTTCAGGCAGCCAGGCAATCGTTCAATTCCTAGTCAGAAGGTGAAAGGGGTTTCAAGCAACGGAATAATTATTGTTTCCGATGCCAGAATTGATGATCTCATCGGAAGGTGGCTCATGAATTACATACGAGCCCACGCGGGAGGAATAACTTTGGGAACAGGGGTTGTACAGGAGAGTCAGGTTTCGATCCTGGGGAACGGTGGGTTATGGGCCCACGATGTGGTTAAAAGTTGGAAGGGTGGTGACATCTTGCACGATCATGTAAGCAAGGCATGCCGGAGGATAGCCTATCAGTTATGTCGGCAACAACATCGGTACCAAGGGCGAGGGACGAAGAGAACCATTCTTCTGCTCGTTGAACGAGGCGGACCAATAGGCAAGGTTCTCATCCATCGGTGGTTACCGAAATGTCATCAACTATAGTAACAGGGTCTTGCTGACAGAATTGTACACCGAGGTGTTTACATAAGTAGAAGAATACTACTGCTTATAAAATAAAGATCACAAGTAGGGTTAAGCAATCCAATGGAAAGGAAAGGTGATTACCAGATTTAATCAGAACAATGGAAAGGAAAATTGTGTTTACACACAATTATTAGGAGTATATCCTTCCCATATACAAGCAGAACATGGCATCAGGGTAGGAGAACAAGTACCCAACCATTCAGATAAGAGGAAAGTATTAATCAAGTTGTTACCCATACAACGGTGTTTGGATAACTGACCAAGAAACATTTAGCATCGCGCCTCCAATGTTCTTGTTGATGAGCGGGGTATCATAGTCATGCTTCGAGGTAGCAATGACATGGTGTTTCAATCAAGGGCCGGACTTTGGATACACAAAGGATCCATCAGAATAAACTTATTAAACAAGGCATTCCATTTCCTCATGGAAAAATGGTTAACCTTGTCATAAAGGAAACTATAACACTAGGTCCTTCGGCCAGGTGTGCCAGGAATGACATCACCTTATCGGGTCATAAAAGACCAATGTTGTAACTCTTGGAGACATGTTCCAACCATGATATCTGACTGAGATTCAGATCTGATTGGTGTTAGGATACCTCAGATTCAGGATGCCTGAGAAGAAAGGTGCAACACAAATTGACGGAATGACACTGTAAGATTCTCGGGAAATAAAATATGAAGTGATTTCCGTTAACAAGAGTTCATCATTAACCCAAGGAGAGGACAAGGAGGTGGCTGATGAACTCAGCGATAATCCATCAAAATTTCCAAAGGATGGATTTCCACAATTATGTGAACAAGGAGATAATATTTGTCAGATCAAAATGATATATTGATGTATGCTTGAGGAAAACATACACAATTTAACAATGGTTGAAAGGTGCACCCGAAGTATGGGCTGGGTTGCACGGCCAACATTGGAATGGTGATTCAATACTCAATAGTCTAAGAATGAACGGCCGACCATTAACTTCAAAGTAATAGGGTTGCTAGAAGGGTGGAATCCAAACAGCACCGCTCACTTGTTGGTACCCTGGTTGGAATCAACACGAGGACCCAAGAAAGAATGGTGATGGTGAGAAGTATCACCATACCAAGAATTCTTAAGAGGTGGTGAAATTCCCACGACATTCTTGACATAAAAGGTGGTAATACTCCAAGGTAAAGAAGAACAATGCTGGGTAGCAAGGATCTCAAGGTATACACAAAACACGAACAAGTTTGTGTTGAACGGAAGTCAATAAAGTGGCCGATGATAACGCCAATCATCGAGGGCAAGGATGGTATTTCTCATCATGAATTCGATTGATATCATGTAAGAGCTCATTAGGTTGATGATGATCATGACACATTTGTCGAGAGATTTCATGAAGATGCAATCAATCAGCGACGACAACAAGTCAAAGGAATGATGAAGCGGAAGGTTATTGAAACCACGGTTACGACACAAACTCGAAATCAAGCTTGCGGTTCAAGGAAAAATGATATGATGAGAAAAATTGACGTAACCTTAGCTCACCGTCGAGTTGTGCTCCGGGATTAAGGACCAGGTAGCACAGTTAAAATCGGCACGATAATGATATAGCCAAGCAGGCTAGGAATGACGTGATCGAGTTCAAAGTCGTAGGTAATGAAGGTTCCAAGAGTTGTTTAATCGCGGTGCGGACTCGATTCAGTTATCGGTGTCTTTGAGTGTTTAATAACTCAGAGCCCGTGAAAAATTTGGAATCAGTGAGAATGTAGTACTTGATGAAGAACTCATAAGAAGTTATGCAGTTCCGTGATAATCTCGAGATACCAGGGGGGTAATACTCGACGATGGATCAAAGTAGAGGTTGGACTGGCGTAATGCTCTGTAGAAGACAAGTACTTACACTTGCACGGGAAATGGTATTTAAAGGGGAACATGGTCGGAATCCACGATCATAAACGATCGAACCACGGATACAAGATGAACTTATAACAAGGGGTAATTATTTTTACGAGCAACTTCCATGATAAGTTATACATCGTGTCCCTGGGCATGAACGCAAAGTTCAAGGTCGACTCCCACTTCTTCAATGTATAACCTTCCATCCACTTTTCGCTTTGATAAAGGCATTAGTGATGAAAGTTTTATCTGGTGAAATACTAGAGGAGTATGACTCGTGAAAACTTCCGAGTTCACACATATAAAGGAAGACATAGGTTCAACCCATCGGGCATCTTAGTAACATATACCATAAGTTTCAAAAGTAAATACTCAAGCTCAAAAGCAGAGCATGGTTGGCCAAGCAGAGGATACAATTTACCAAAGGCATTATGTATCACGGGAAGAACTCACAAGGTGATTGAATATGAAGGACACTGTCGGATAAAATCCAACAATGGATCGGGCGATCCACAACGGAGTTGATGTGAGTATCGGTACTCAATTAGATGAAGAAAGAATGCAAATGCATCAGATTATAGAACATCGGAATAATTCAATGCTTAGATAACAAAGGAATTATGATTTCCAAAACGAAGGATCAGAAGCAGACGCTCTGATCAAAGATGGATAACCGAATAGACATAGGGGGTTACAATCGACGGTAACTTGATTCGTCGAGACCCAACTCATGTTTAAAAATGGCGTCTGAGATGGAAGGATGAATTCTAGGATCTGATTGAGGTTTGCAAGCATTAGCAACATATTGAATCAACGGACTCGAATGATAATGACAAAGGATGCCAATAAGATTACCAGACTTATGGGATTAATCATAATGGAACCAAACAAGAAATTCCAGAGCAATAGGTTGCTGAGGATTTTCGGAAGATCGAATGGTATTTCGAAGACTTTTGTGAAACACATGAACAACTGGGGATGAGTGGATACTCGATAAGGGCGAGAAATTATCCGTAGGGGTATTCAGGTGGAAAGGAACTGCAAGGCAGTAGGCACAAAATATTCTCGGAGCAATAGAGGGGATTTCAGGGTATCTTGTTATAACAAGATCAACGAGGAATGATTGTATGAATGTCAAGTGTATGAAGTTTTCATAGAGGTTGACGGTGGAAGGAAAACGCAAATGCGATGGCACAAAGACTCGAGAGAGCATCATGGAGTAACTTCGGAGTCTTCTAGTGCAGCAGGCGATCATCTGAAGTGAGGGGCTCTCCGGGAGGAAGTATTTTCGAGAATCTAAAGTTAGTTTTCTTTTTAGCAAAATCATTTAACCCGAATAGAAGAGAGTTCAGAGTCCCAGAGTATAGACGAGGAGTAAAAGATCCTAATACCACCTGATGGCGACGTGGGCCCATGGGCCGCACAGCCATGTTAGTAAAAACTTTTTCAATGACTAGACTCAACTTCGGCCAAGGAGTTGGGAAGGGGGATTCCTACAGGCAGTCGGCTCTGATACCAACTTGTTACGCCCCCGATTCAATCGTACACTAATCATGCACGCAAACGTGTACGATCAAGATCAGGGACTCACGGGAAGATATCACAACACAACTCTAAAACATAAATAAGTCATACAAGCATCATAATACAAGCCAGGGGCCTCGAGGGCTCGAATACAAGTGCTCGATCATAGACGAGTCAGCGGAAGCAACAATATCTGAGTATAGACATAAGTTAAACAAGTTTGCCTTAAGAAGGCTAGCACAAACTGGGATACAGATCGAAAAAGGCGTAGGCCTCCTGCCTGGGATCCTCCTAAACTACTCCTGGTCGTCGTCAGCGGGCTGCACGTAGTAGTAGGCTCCTCCGGCGTAGTAGGAGTCGTCGTCGATGGTGGCGTCTGGCTCCTGGACTCCAGCATCTGGTTGCGACAACCAGGAAGAAAGGAAAGGGGGAAAAGGGGGGAGAAAGCAACCGTGAGTACTCATCCAAAGTACTCGCAAGCAAGGAGCTACACTACATATGCATGGGTATATGTGTAAAGGGCCATATCGGTGGACTGAACTGCAGAATGCCAGAATATGAGGGGGATAGCTAATCCTGTCGAAGACTACGCTTCTAGCAGCCTCCGTCTTGCAGCATGTAGAAGAGAGTAGACTGAAGTCCTCCAAGTAGCATCTCCAAGTAGCATAGCATAGCATAATCCTACCCGGCGATCCTCTCCTCGTTGCCCTGTTAGAGAGCGATCACCGGGTTGTATTTGGCACTTGGAAGGGTGTGTTTTATTAAGTATCCGGTTCTAGTTGTCATAAGGTCAAGGTACATCTCCAAGTCGTCCTGTTACCGAAGATCACGGCTATTCGAATAGATTAACTTCCCTGCAGGGGTGCACCACATAACCCAACACGCTCGATCCCATTTGGCCGGACACACTTTCCTGGGTCATGCCCGGCCTCAGAAGATCAACACGTCGCAGCCCCACCTAGGCACAATAGAGAGGTCAACACGCCGGTCTAAATCCTATGCGCGCAGGGGTCTGGGCCCATCGCCCATTGCACACCTGCACGTTGCGAGGGCGGCCGGAAGCAGACCTAGCCTCCCTTATACAAAAGTAGGCGTTCCAGTCCAATCCGGCGTGCGTCACTCCGTCGCTGACGTTAAGAAGGCTTCGGCTGATACCACGACGTCGAGTGCCCATAACTGTTCCCGCGTAGTTGGTTAGTGCGTATAGGCCAGTAGCCAGACTCAGATCAAATACAAAGATCTCGTTAAGCGTGTTAAGTATCCGCGAACGCCGAACAAGGCCAGGCCCACCTGTCTCCTAGGTGGTCTCAACCTGCCCTGTCGCTCCGCCACAAAGTAACAGTCGGGGGCCGTCAGGAACCCAGGCCCACCTCTACCAGGATGGAGCCACCTGTCCTTTCAGCCCCCTCATCAGAATCACTTGCGGGTACTCATCGAGCTGACCCGACTTTAGTCACCATCTGTACAGTATGTATGTATGTATAGTATATACCCGTGATCACCTCCCAAGTGATCATGGCCCAATAGTATAGCAAGGCAGGCTGACAAGAATGTAGGGCCAATGATGATAAACTAGTATCCTATACTAAGTATTTAGGATTGCAGGTAAGGTATCAACAGATGTAGCAACAATGTCAGGCTATGCATCAGAATAGGATTAACGGAAAGCAGTAACATGCTACACTACTCTAATGCAAGCAGTATAGAGGAGAATAGGCGATATCTGGTGATCAAGGGGGGGCTTGCCTGGTTGCTCTGGCAAGAGAGAGGGGTTGTCAACTCCGTAGTCGAATGGGGCGGCAACAGCATCGGTCTCGTAGTCTATTGGAGAGAAGAGGGGGAAGAAACAATGAATACAATGCAAAGAGATGCATAAGGATGCATGACAAAGCAATGCGTGATGCTAGGCGTGCCCTAACGCGGTATGAGGTAATACCGGTGAAGGGGGGAAACATCCGGGAAAGTATCCCCGGTGTTTCGCGTTTTCGGACAAATGAACCGAAGGTGAAAAGTTGAGGGTTCTCTATGCTAGGGACGCGTGGCGGATGAACGGGCTGCGTATCCGGATTTGTTTCGTCGTTCTGAGCAACTTTCATGTACAAAGTTTTTCCATCCGAGTTACGGATTAAAATATATGATTTTCAAAAGGATTTATTAATTTATGGATTTTAATTAATTATTTAAATTAATTCGAAATTGGATTTATGACATTAGTATGATGTCATGCTGATGTCAGCAGTCAACAGGGGTTGACTGGTCAACCCGACCAGTGGGTCCCGCTGTCATTGATTGAGATTAACTAAAACATATTAATTAGTTTAATTAGTGATTAGGCTAATCTAATCATGATTAATTAAATTAATTAATTCTTTAATTATTATTATTATTATTATTTATTTAAATCATTCCAGGGGGTTGGCCCCACATGTTAGTGGCTCATCAAGGGGTTGGTAGCGCAATTAGCGCTAATGGCCTATTAGGCGGGCGATTTAAGCGCCGGTGGCTTTGAGCCACGGCGGAGGCACACCGGATGGCCACTATGGGCGGCGACTCGAGTCGCGGAGACCACCAGGGGTGAGCTCGCGCTCGTGCACTTCCAGAGGAAGCAGAGGGAGGCCGTGGGGTGAAGGGAGTTGGGCCATGGGGGAGCTGGGCAGCATCAGTGCAGTGGATGCGTGCGGGGAGGCAGGGGAGGGTGCGGGCGATAATGGCACGAAGGGGAACCGGGCACACAGCGATGAGGCGAGCCAACTCGGCTGTGGCCGCGCGGGCACGCGCAGTTCGTGATGACCGTGCGCTGGGGCAACGACGGGCATGGCGAGGCGCTGCCAGGGGAGAGGCAAGGTGCGGGGGCATGGTAGGGGGTGCACGGTGAGCGCGGCGAGCACGACCGTGGCCGAGGTGAACGGCATAGAGGAGATGGAGGCCGGGGCCTCACCACGGGGCGTAGGGACCAAGGCAGCGGGTGTCGAGGAGGATGACGGGGACGACGTGCGACAGGGAAGCAGGCCGTCGGGGTGGCGAACTCCGGCGGCGTCCGGGACGGCTTCGGGCGACGAGGTCGGGGTCGAGATGGCCCGATGAGGAGGAGATGAGGACGAGGACGGCGAAGCGGCGATGGGGTCGACGTTCACCGGGGTTGGCGTAGGGGCGGCAGGGCGTCGCGGCGAGGGGGGGCCCCGACGTAGTGGCCGCGAGGATCGGCGGCGGCGTTCGTGCCCCGATCCAGATCGGATCGGGTGGGGAGAGGGAGAGGGCGAACGAGTGGGGGGAGTGAGGGTGTCGGTTAGGGTTCGTGGGAGTGGGGGAGGCCTATGTAGGCCAGAGGCATGGGCCGGCCTGGCTGGGCCATGGCCCAGTTGGGCCATGGCCCAGTTGGGCCAAGGGGTCCAGTGGGGGAGGGGGTCTTTGTCTCCCCCCATTTTAGTTGTTTTCTGGATTTTGTTTTATTTCTTTTCTTTTCTGTTTTAATTTCAAATTTTAAATACATTAGTTTTATAAAATACATTAGATGTACCTAAATTAGCATTAACAAATATGCCACCACCACAATTAACTTGGCACCTAAAAATAAATTAGTTTGCAATTGTTTATTATTTTAAAAGCATTTAAATAATTATTCTCACTGCATTTTATTCATTTTAGAGTATTTAAACAATTTATAAAAGTGTGGTCTCTCCACCATAGTTACCTATGCATTAGTTGGATCACTCCGAACATTTTAGTTTTAATATTTGAATTTTTTTATTGATTTTGAATTTGAATTCGAATCGGTTTCGATCTAACGCGAGGTTAGCAACAGTAACTGAGGTGACGTGGCATCGTTAACGCGGGATTACTGTAGCCTAATTATCCGGGCGTCACACACATCGTCGCACCTCCGCCCCCCGAGGCCATTGGGGCTTCACCAACGGTCTCGTCCACTGCCACTCAAGATCTGCATCCGTGCGCGGCCAGCCAACGCCAGCGCATCACCCTCAACGGCTCTGAAGTGACCCGCACTCTAGCTAGGCGAGCATGCCCAAACGTCGGCCCGAACTAGGTATCCACACATCACTCCCTTGTGCACTGTTCCGACGATGTTTGGATATCCTTTCACTTCTCTCTTAGCTTACACGCCTATGCAACTCTGACTTTAACTCTTATTTCTTCTGGAGATATCATCTGAAACAAGAAAATCCATTTTTTTAGCGAAGCATGACGGCGCTACGGGATCTCGTACACATCCTGCACACCCGTATAACCTTGTAAGTATCTGTCCTCCGGTATAGCATCAAGGTCGATTCGTCTTATTTGATCAACCATTCGCCGTGTCAAAAATGCAGAGGGGGATGCAAGGAGCACAAGGCCTGCACATCCAAGCAAGTGGTAACATGGTCTTGTACATGGAACGTCCCAAGCACAAGCAGAGCTGCAATGAGCTTGTACAATGAGCTAGCGTAAGTCCTTGCATTTCATTTAATTCTTACTGGCATTCATGCATGATTTGTGTGCAGTGGCTGATCCAAGAATTCAAGTTACCAAGGGCGAACATTTAACTTAAAAAATACGAAGGCACTTGCACTCCGAAAATCAACATGACTTGAGAAATGTGAAGCTACATGCACTTTGAAAACCAGCTAATGATCCAAAGTAGTTCAGATTATAAACACTAAATGATGCAAGCACCAAAAAACACAAAATGCAACATGGTGTACAAGGACTACAAACATGGTCTGTACCTGCTTGAATTATTCGTTCTTTGGCTGAAAATATTGAAGTGTAATTGCACGTATAACCAGTGCGCAAACTGCATATCAATATTTCTATCCTGCACAAGTATGCCAATAGTTTCAAACAACAGATTAGAAAAGTATTTATGCTATGTTGTCATGATACGGGGACTTTCTAGTAGATGGACTCGACGTTTACTCAAGCTATGAAAATGCACTATAATTTGCTTGTCATCACTGCCTGCAAATCTCTGTCTCTCTCAACATAGTAGATCATTATTAGACACTAAATCCTTCAATGAGCTTGCAAAATGCTTGCATTAGATCCCTCATTAGACACTATATGTTCATCACCAGGAGCATGTAAAATGTTTGCATCAAATCCTTCATTAGCAGTCTGTTCATTAGACACTTCAGGATCAAGAACAACATGAGCTTGTATGTTTGCACCAGAAACTTGATTAGATACATCAGATTCAGTCAGTTCAGTATTGATTGAGGGAGTTATAAAATAAGTAGAAATTGGTTTCATTTTCTCATAAATTCCCTACATACAAGCAGTTTTACAACACCGTCAGGTTTAACTATTGGCCATAAATTGAAGAGTTGAATTAGATATAATTAGGGATGTGATGTACCTGCTCGTTGCACATGCTACTCTTGCAAGCTGCGACTGTCCGTTTGCGCAAGCTCGATGCCATGCCCGTGCTGCCGCTGCTTCCTCCCATGCAGGCTACACCCAGGGTTGGATCTTCATCTTCTTGTCCTTCCGTTCGCTTGAAGCCCGGCGACCGCCCTCCAACGAGGGCGCGAGGAAGTGCTGTGTCGGTCTATCCAGCGGCGGCTAGGTTAGGAGCAAACCAGACTGGAGGCTGGAGCGAATGAATTGGGATTTTTCCAGTTGTCGATCGATATGGGAGGCGCTCATTTGGGCCGTAAGCCTGCTATAGGGCCTGCCTTGCACTTATGTTATTGTCCCATCCAAATTGAAACATTTTTCTTCATTTTTACATTGCCTGCTCGTGCGTTGGGACGAACAAAACTAGCATGGGCCAACCTGGATGACTCAAACTAGGTGCACACTTTCCAGCCACCTAAGGCGGCTGCCCATTCAGCCCCTATGGTGGCGTCGCCCTCTTTGCGTGTATGATTGGATAGTGAAAAATATTCCAGTGGCGCTTTTGATTTGCCCACAGAATGGTTGAATTGCTTGTTTCTATGAACTGAGTTCGCCAATAATGTGAAGGATGCCAGTCTTTTCATCCTATTGTAGATTGCTTAGACCTCAATATGCCAAAAGTAATCGCATGAAATATACAGTAAAAGCCAGTGTGATGTGTTTGGCTACAACTGGTCTGACTACACGTCCTCATATAACATATCAAGGACGCACCATCTTACTAGATTAACCATTCGACTTACCCATGCAGTGTGGGAAGAAAGAAGTATTGGGACTGCGTATCCAAGTAATTGATGCCATGGACTCCTTCGTACAACTTTGTAAGCGAAAAATAAGTTGCAGTGTGCCTGTACAAAGAACTAGCATAAGTTCAGTTACCTGCTTCTCAGAATTTTAGTTAGCCACTTATTACAAAATTGTTCAATTATGTTGCTTGGCTTAATTTAGTTTGCTACTGATTATATAATGCCATAGCCTGTTAATCATATTGTAGACTGCGCCTATCTATGTGTTTGATACTTACTGTTAAGAATTACTTGTTTGCCTTAACTTAAATATCTACTTGTTCGTTTAACTACTTTGCTGCTGCAACAGCGGGTTACAATGATGTTAATAACTACTTTTCAGCATCCAATTGAAACTCTTTAATTCCTTGTTTGCTTAACTGGTTTGCTATTATAACTCCCAGTTGAGATGTTTTGCTAACTTCAACTTTTCTGAATCCAATCGGAACTTTAATGGCAAAACAGGTTAGCCCAAGATCAAAGAGCGAGGTCCCCATGGACGTTGCATCATCCCACAGCAGTGGCACTGGCCCAATCATGCATTATGAATTGCCAACTGCTGATGCTCTAGAGGCTAAACTAGTGGTAGAAAGAGATTCTGCTTCTGCACTTAGAGATGAAGTTGACATGTTGAGGAAGCAAACAGCACAATCACAAGCAGTACTCAAGACAACCATTAAATATTTGGTGGATTTCAAAATGAAGCAAGCCGAGACTGACCAGATTGTTAATGTCCCGAAGGAAAAAATTAAATTAAATTCCTACTTGGTAAATCATAGGTGAAATGTTCTTTCCATAGTTGAATAACCTTTGTGTTGTCTGTTCATGTAATCAATCAAACCATTTGTTTTAGAGATCATGTAATAATTGTTTTTTTAAGTTTGTAATTTTATTTGAGCACAAGTCTGTATTAATTGATAAGACTCGGAGACATTTCATTTGGATTGCTGTGCCAGACCTACAAATATGCCAATCATGCTGAATGTGCATTCAGCAATAGTAGTAGTATAAATGGACCATAAGTGGAACGCATCGGAAAGGGCCAAGATGCTGGCTAAAAAAAGGATGATATTGTAGCCACAAAAAAGTACAGTGACCTGGCTTATGTATGTTAGTTGATATTATTGATCCATATACTCTATAAGTGTTTATATGTCTGTTAGTTTTGTACATTCTTGGTTGATTGACTCGGTATTTGAATCTTGATACATCGCTTGTGTACATATCTAAATGGGAGTACACATTATGCTGCGTGTGACATTTGAGTTGGACATGAAGTGTTCCAAATATTTGAATTCACCTTAAACTGGATTCTAGTTTCTGAATTTGAGTATCGGCATTTGTAAACCATATTCATATATGACAGTGGAATACATCTTTGTCGTCCTTTTGAAGATATATAAAAACACATAGAATGATTTATAAAGATTCATATAGGAATACAAAATGGATTCAAATTTAGTTGCCAGGGTAAACGTGGAAGCTTATTGTTCCAAAATTCGAAAGAAGCGGCAAAATGTCCACTCCCACATCGTCTACCCAAAGCCAAGTGTTTGGGAGATGGAAATTACTGTCTACCCATTACAAGGACAATCCATCGGCCCGATTTCCACTGCTCTAAATAGGCGTAGGTTAGTAACTTCAATTAGACGTGACACGACTGCCTCTGAGCCCATTCCGACGCGGTGGGCGTCAAACATGGGCGGCAAAACACATTTGATTCAAGCTCGTCCAAAACACCTCTGTTTCTCCCTCCATTCCCCATTCATACATAGTGGGCGGCAAAACAAACTCGACTCGGCCGAAATCGATGTAGGCAAATATTTTCAATAGGGGCAGGTTTGTAACTTCACTCAGACGTGACACAACCTCCCTACCTGTCAGCCATGTTCATACACCGTGGGCGCCAACCACCCTCTCCTCGCCCGAAATCGCTCTGGGCAAATATTGGCGAGATGCGAGATTACCGTCCTATCCCCAACCAACGAGATGTCCAAATTTTAAACGGGGGCTAAGTTCATAACTTTCCCATATTTCAGACAGGCGCGTCCCAAAAACATGGTTCCCCGTACCTCTCCCTCCATTTTCCCATTCATAAACTGTCCGTGCTAGAACACCCCATCCCCACACCAGCCTCCGTCCGCCACCCCATCCATCGCCGCCGTCCTCCACCACATCCATCGCCACCGTCCTCCACCATGCCGGAGCGCCTACCAAGACCGCATCGTCCACTACTAGAGATGGACGTTTCTCATCCACGGCGACGGACCAATAGCCTTGCATCGCGTCCTCTCACTTCATCGGCGCCGTCGTCCTCTTTGCCGGGGCCGCTCACACGACCTTCTCTTCCACCGCAACGGGACTTATCCCCCGATGCACCCGTCTACCATCGCAGATATGCTTCAACGCCACCGATAGCCATCGCACCCTCGATGCCTACACGGCGCCGCAAGAGAGGTGGTACTTCATATCTCCTCAACTTTTTGATCTCAACCAGAAAATAGATCTTAACTTTGTTACTCTACTTTCTTTTCAGCTCTTAGAATTTAGTTCTTAGTTCGAAGCAAACAATGGATGCTAAATATCTTTTCTCCGGTTTGCAGCTTCAAATCTGCCATGGCACAGCCATAATATGGTTTAACTGACCATGCTTAGGGTTTAATTGATCATGTTGGTTCCGTGGTGGTTTCTTTAATAGAAATCGGAGGGGAAACCCTCTTTTGCTAAAAAAATATGCTTAGAGTTTCCCCCTTTATGATCACTATACGATCAGAATACGTGCTTCGTGTCATAATAACACTGTTCCACCCATCAAGCTAAACAAGCTTAGTTGTTCAAATACGAATATGATATTATTAAAACAGAGTTGTTTAATTGGTCAGGTAAATGTTCCTAAATTAGTTTCGAAAATGCATGTTCGCTGCTCGGGTGTGTATCTCTACAGGGTGCCCACGGTGGGCCGGCCCACCCTGGGATTTTCGGTCGTCCCATGCCCTGAATCCCCTTTGTTCTGCTGTGCGCTTCTGATCTCTACTTGCCCCCAGCCGCCTGCCTCATCGGCGACTTGCTGTCCCCGGACGGCATGACTCTAGGAGGAGACGCCGGACTAACAGGAGGCCAAGAGCCGCTCACCCAACAGCATCACCGCTGCCCGGTCGCGCCACCGTGCCTACCTTCCCAGTCTGTTCAGGGCTCAGGCGTGCAGTACCCACCAAGCCAACCCGATTTATCCTGAGATACGTCCTCAACACTCAGCAGCCACTCCTCATCACCCATTTTCTAATTGATTCATTACTCATTAGGCAGGACTGTCATTAGGGTTTGCTGTGTGCTTAGTGCTACCTACACTTAATGGTTCAGATGTATTTTGGTAATCTTTAGTACCTCTAAAGTTCACAGGGTTTTCAAAATTCTGGCCCTCAGAATAGACACTACTCATTTTGGATTGTTGGTCGTAGTGACATTGACCCAAATTACTACTACAAGCCAGGTTTGTTGACAATTTTACTTGTCTTTCTTACTCATTCGATATAATATCCAATTATTCACGTCGATTAGTTGCAAACAATAAGTGCTAGACAAACTTCTTCATTCAGATTTTGGACGGTCTCTTACTCCAGTTACAATTCTGCATACCTGTCCTAGTAAGCTCAGAAGTAAATGATTGATTCACTACATCTATGCTTGCCTTGTCATATTTGTTGTCAATATTCCTTTAGGGTGGACCACCCTATTTCTAAATACGAGAACCGTAGACATGAGTGAATTGTATTTCTCTATGTGATCTCTTCCATCATGTGTGGGCAACGAACACTGCATTGTATAGAAAGAAAGTGTCATTTCCAGCTTTTAGATAGGTTTCGATCTTTTACATGGAATATAATCTTCCTACTTGCTTTGGGTCGCACTACCAACACTCCACCCTTGAAGCTAAACATTATGCCACTCATAATTGCTTAGTTTATTTGTTCAAATACGAATTTCATATGATTCTAATGTTCCTACTTCAGTTTTGAAATGTGTGCCTGCCTGTTATAGAGACATAAGGGGTTTGTATTTCTGTGTGTGGTCTGGTTAGCACGGTTGGGGAGGTGAACTTTGCATATGCAGGGGTTTATAGGGAGACACTCTCCGAGTTGAATCCGCAATGCATTCCATAGATTATCTGACTACTTTTTTTGTTTTCATGAATCTCAGATTCTGAACAGCATCATAATGATTATGAGCTTGCGCGCATGAAAAGAATAAGGCAGAACAATGCCATGGCTGTCAAACTTGGCATTAAGGGACTGAAATCAAGTCTGGATGCAATGCAATGCAAACGCTCTCCACCTATAGATTCATGCTCAGAATATGATCCTAACAGTGATTCTGAGCTAGAGGGAGACCTAAGTCAATGTAGCTCCCTAGTGGAGGAGTCAGAGGAAGATGCCCTATCTTATTCACCCATCAAGGTACTTTCTCTAACTTTCCAAGGTTACATTGCTCGCACATATCTTGCAACTGATGCTTTGCATTGCTTCTACTTTGTTGAACTGCCATTAGCTTAGTTTACACATCGTGTATGTGAATACGCCCTGCCTATCCATTTTCAGTACATATTCCATCTGTCATCATACCATATTTATCCATTCAAATGTTGTTCTTGTGTATCAGACGTTCAAAAGGAAGAGGGTGATTGCTGATCGTGGAGGAGCACAAGCGAAGTATTTGGAAAAGGTAGTGGAACCTAATAAATCAAATAGCCCATTAGGTGTAGTTGCAATATCACCTGACCCACAAAACACCCCAACTCTAGCAGACTCTAGCCCTAGTACACTCGTCATTTCTGATGCCCCAACTCAGCAGACCCCAACTGTAGCAAATAGTATGATTATGCCAGTTGACATAGCACCAACCGTACGATGCAAAACCCCCATTCCAGCAAAGAGTACACCAAATCTAGTTGCCAAATCCCTTTTCGAACCAGAGAGAGCCCCAATTCAAGCAAATAGGACCCCTGTTCCATTTCTTCCCAGTTTAGAAGACGAAGCTTATGTTGTTGTCAGGAACTTTGTGCGCATCTTTCCTTCATGGAAAGATTATACTGCAGACACAGAACAATTTCCAGTCTTCCTCCGCAACTTACGCGTAAGTAATGTACTAATGTTATTCATGGTCATTACTGCATATGTTTCTGCTGACAGAAGACACAAGATTTCATTCTTTTAAATAGGCAAGGAGCAAAGTGGATTGTTATGACGAGCAAGGGTTGGTTGCACTTTTCAAGCACTCGTTGATGAAGTATCGTTCCTACCTGAGGCAAGCGCACTTCGATGGCAAGCATCTGAATGAAATTTCTGTAAAGTCTCCGGTGCTACATTTATTCGACGGTGACTGGAATAATCTTGTTACACATTGGTCTCGGTTGCAGCGTAAGGTACTGCGTATGATATCACATCACAATTTGAACTACATTTCTGCATTTGCCTTAATGTCTCACTTGTATGAAAACTATTATCAAAAGAACATTCGTTCTCAAGGGACCACAAAATCTCGCAACTATACTGCACACTACATTGCTCTTGTGAGTACCTCTTGCCATTTATGACCATACTTACTTTCATAGTTGTTTGATTATGTAGCATCACTGCACATGTTAGCCTTCTAATCGTTCATTTGGTGGACTTATAAGATCCGTATGGACTCTGACATAAATTTAGAATCAACCCAATGCTTTTGAAGAGGTTTAGCTCTGCATCCCTCTTGTAAGGACTGAACGTGGTCTATCACTGTACTTACGCTACCAGCTACTCCCTCCGTCCCATAATATAAGAACGTTTTGTACAGTACACCAGTGTTCAAAACACTCTTATATTATGGGAAGAGGGATTGGTTCATTTTGTAGCATTCTGCATCTTATCTCCCTCGCCCACCATTTACTAAAAAAGATCAGATCTATATTTAATCTTACGAACAAGTAGAATACACAGACAATGCCAGTGCATAAGTGTAGCCCATTGCTCTTGTCAGTACATTTTGTCCTGTAACGCTTGTACTTCCAGGGATTGGTAGTTGATCATGTAGCATCAATCTGCATCTTATCTTCATTATCCTTTATCCCTTCCAGTATTATCATATCTATAATTACTCTCTACAAAATGTAGAGTACAGGCAATGCTTATGAAGAAGATTCTGTGCTGAAATTCTTGAGTTATCCTTCCCTTGACATGGAGAAGGGCATTATAAAGCCGGTGTTAACTGTTAATGTAAGTCAGTCCTTCTAAAGCCTTTATCCTCAACTGCTGTTTAATTTGCTCATACTCCCTATCGTTTATTGTTGTTTAGTTTGCTGTTTCTACCAAAACGCATGTTCGCAAGAACCGTAAGTTCTAAGTTTTACTTGTAAAACCAAATTCCTTATTCATACCATGCACATTACTTAATACTCCCAATATGTATGCTTGTTTTTGTGGATCTATATTCCAGTGTGTGGTGAAGCAGCCCACGTTTGCACCTTGTAATCTCCTGTTTTATCTTACTAATGTGGCTGATGATACGAACAACATGCCATGCACATTATCCAAAATAGATACAATGATTTCTTTGCCCTTCATCTATGCTTGTTATGTTGACATGGTAATCTAGTAGTGTGGTGAAGCTCCCCGCATTATGAACAATGCCAAATTATGCTATTGATATTTTGAACTTACTCTTTATTTTCTAATTTCAAATTGGGTAGAATTGACAGCACAGTTATCATCTTTGTTTATACACGTGCAAAACCTGTCATCTCTCTGCTTTGTTTCAGGGTGATATGCCTGATGGCATGCACAAGTCTGCTGAAGGCTGTGAGACAAACCCAACATATATTGCAGCAAAGAAGGCAAAACATCTTGAAGATAGCGAGACAACCCCAAAGTCTTGTCTTGATGCAGTGTTCAAGTTACTTGAGACTAACAGTCAGACAAGCTCATAGAATTCGTTGTCTGAATCAGTTCGACTTCTTCAGCCCCAAGTTCTAGCAGAAAGGCATTCCGCAACTCAACTTCGACTTGAAGTCCTATCTCTAAGAAAGATTGCGGAGAACACCAATGAGAACCTCATCGCTAAACAGCTACACCTGGAAGCTATGACCGACATGCTAGGCCGGTCTCATAGCCTTGCTCAGCAGCTTGCGCAACAGTTCCCCGCAAGGCTATCCTTTCTTGAGCTGTCTTGGAAGTGGTCTCGGTTCAATATTATTTTGTTACGCTGCAATGGTGCCCAGTTTTTGTAATCTGCTTCTTCATTGCGCTTTATGATCACTGGTGGCGAACTTCGATGCCCAATGGATGTAATATACCTTAAATCCTTTATTGTATAGTGTAGGTTTATTCTTAGTTACTATGCCGTAATTTCTTTATTGTATAGAGTATGTTTGTTCTTAATTCCTACTAGTTACTGTCATCATTCGCTATCTTAAAAAAAATCAGATGTAGTCGACCGGGCCGAAATATTCGACTCTAACGGGCCAGGTTTTTAGCGGGCCACAATTGGGCCGGCCTGCGTCTTTCTTGGGCCTGAATGATTGGGGCCTTCACACATTGCGCCAGGCCCAAACTTACACCGGCCTATATTTTAGTTGGGCCTTTTGTCGACCCAGCGCTTAGTTTGGCCCAGGTAGCGTTGGGCCATTAACAGGCTGAATATTGTACTAGCATGTTACGGCCGAGATGAAACCACGAGCCTTTAGCAGGCCAAAATGCATGTTGGGCCTCAATTTTCACTATTCGTCGACGGGCCTTCAGCAGGCCGAAATGTAGACCGGGCCTTTTTGGGCCCAGTTAGCTCACAGGCCGTTACCAGGTCGAAACATATCTCGGGCCTTAGTTGGCCCACTGATATCATTGGCCTTTAAGAGGCTGAAAGCTTAGTATAGGCATCAACAGGCCGAATTACGAGACAAGCCTTTATCAGGCCCAATGTCACGTTGGGCTTAATTGTTGCCACCTTTAGCACGGGCCGTTAGTGGGCCCGATGTCCCGTCGGACCATATATGGCCCATGGGCAGCACTGGCCATTCCCAGGTCGAAAGTCACACCGGGCTGAAATGGGCCCATGTCTACATCAGGCCTCTAACAGGCCGAAAGTCACTGGGCTGTAGTTGGGCCCAAATATTCGGCGAACAATTAATGGGCCAGATCTGGCTTCGGGCCGCAAATGGGCATTTTTTAAGTAGGTCATTATTGGGCTGCCCCACTAGTACCTGATTAAGTACTACGGGCCTTTGACTGGGCCGGCCTTTTTAACCTATATGGGCCTCTTTTGGGCCCAGCCATGTGTCGACGTATCATACGCATGTCTCCTCCAATGGACGGGCGACATCTGGCCCACTAACAAGCTGACAGGTGTTCCCTTCAGCCAATCAGAATTTTACACGTGGAAATTTCCCATTGGTCAGGGCTGTTAACGGGTTATCGGATCCAAAATCCGACCCGATAGCTTAACGGCGTTCCGTTACAGTGGATGCCACGTGTCGGTCACCCTTGACGAAAGCACTTCTGTGATGCGCGATTTATCGTCATGGAAGTGGACACTTCCGTGATGATAATTTTGGTAATGTCATGGAACACTTCTACGATAGCACAGGTATGACTATCTTGATTCTGTCATAAAATCGTCATGGATGTACATGAATGACAAAAAACGCGACCTACTGTGACAAACACGTATCATCACGGAAGTGTACTTTTTTGTAGTGTATTATATTACCCGTTTTGGATGTTTATGGGCTTTACTTTACACTTTTATATCATTTTTGGGACTAACCTACTAACCGGGCCCAACCCAAATTGCTCTTTTCTTGCCTATTTCAGTGTTTTGAAGAAAAGGAATATCTAACGGAGTCCAAACGGAATGAAACCTTCGGGAGAGTTATTTTTGGAACGTAAGCAATCCAAGGGACTTGGAGTGCACATAAGGGAAGCAACGAGGAAGCCACGAGGCAGGGAGGCGCGCCCTACCCCCTGGGCGCGCCCTCCACCCTCGTGGGCCTCTCGTGGCCCCCCTAACCGACTTCTTTCGCCCATATATCTCCATATACCCTAAAACCTTTGAAGAACACAATAGATCGGAAGTTCCACTGCCACAAGCCTCTGTAGCCACCAAAAACCTCTCGGGAGCCCGTTCCGGCACCCTGCCGGAGGGGGAATCCATCACCGGTGGCCATCTTCATCATCTCGGTGCTCTCCATGACAAGGAGGGAGTAGTTAACCCCCGGGGCTGAGGGTATGTACTAGTAGCTATGTGTTTTATGTCTCTCTCTCTCTCTCGTGTTCTTGAGGTGATACAATCTTGATGTATCGCGAGCTTTGCTATTATAGTTGGATCTTATGATGTTTCTACCCCTCTACTCTCTTGTGATGAATTGAGTTTTCCCCTTGAAGTTGTCTTGTCGGATTGAGTCTTTAAGGATTTGAGAATACTTGATGTATGTCTTGATGTGCTTATCTGTGGTGACAATGGGATATTCACGTGATCTACTTGATGTATGTTTTGGTGATCAACTTGCGGGTTCACCTTGTGAACTTATGCATAGGGGTTGGCACATGTTTTCGTCTTGGCTCTCCGGTAGAAACTTTGGGGCACTCTTCGAAGTACTTTGTGTTGGTTTGAATAGATGAATCTGAGATTCTGTGATGCATATCGTATAATCATGCCTACGGATACTTGAGGTGACATTAGAGTATCTAAGTGACATTAGGGTTTTGGTTGATTTGTGTCTTAAGGTGTTATTCTAGTATGAACTCTATGATAGATCGAACGGAAAGAATAGCTTTGTGTTATTTTACTACGACTCTTGAATAGATCGATCAGAAAGGATAACATTGAGGTGGTTTCATACCCTACCATAATCTCTTTGTTTGTTCTCCGCTATTAGTGACTTTGGAGTGACTCTTTGTTGCATGTTGAGGGATAGTTATATGATCCAATTATGTTATTATTGTTGAGAGAACTTGCACTAGTGAAAGTATGAACCCTAGGCCTTGTTTCCTAGCATTGCAATACCATTTACGCTCACTTTTATCATTAGTTACCTTGCTGTTTCTATAATTTGAGATTACAAAAACCTATATCTACCATCCATATTGCACTTGTATCGCCATCTCTTCGCCGAACTAGTGCACCTATACAATTTACCATTGTATTGGGTGTGTTGGGGACACAAGAGACTCTTTTATATTTGGTTGCAAGGTTGCTTGAGAGAGAACATCTTCATCCTACGCCTCCCACGGATTGATAAACCTTAGGTCATCCACTTGAGGGAAATTTGCTACTGTCCTACAAACCTCTGCACTTGGAGGCCCAACAACGTCTACAAGAAGAAGGTTGTGTAGTAGACATCAGTCGACACCCAGTACCCTTCTCTTCCCATGCATCACTAAATGGACATTCTTATGCAAGGGGTCTTCCACAAAGAAAATCTGGGTAGCATCACTCGCAAGAACGAATGGGTCTGCATGATATGCCATCGTTGTTCTGTTAACACAAGTCTTCCTGTACTCATCAATCCTTACCTGACCAAGAGTAATCCATGCGCACCTGAATAATGCCACCTTAACTTTCACATAGTCAAGCTCCCAAATCTCTTTGATGGTTCCATAGTATACCCTTTTGTCAGCTTCATTTACAGTCGTGCATTCTATTCGAACAGAGCTGTTCTAATACGAGGTCTTCTAATCATGTTCTTTAGTGTAGAACGTGTATCCATTTATGTCATATGCTTGGTATGTCAACACCATAGGTGATGGCTTTTGTGCCAACCACGTAGCAACGTCATCAATGGATCCTTGTGCCAAACGATTCTTCAGCCATTTGGCATAGTTCTTCGTGTGCTCCTTCATCTCCACATCTGATGAAGGCACCATTGGTAAGAAGCTTTGGCGTATCTCCGCCAAGTGTTCTTTGGCACAAGCGATGAGAACTGGGATGTTAAGCAGTAGCGTCAAATGGGCTTTCTGTGCCAATTCTCCAGGTGCAACCATTTGCGTGCCAGCAAGGACCAGCTTACCTTTCAGCCTTCCCTCGTGGCGAGAGAGGGGAAAACCTATAGGTCTTTGTTTCATGTATTCGGTGCAAAACTCCACCACCTCCTCCGCGGTATAACCTTGTAGGTTGCTTTCCTCTGGATGGTTTCAGTTCTGACAAAAGTGCTTCAGTATTCCCATGAACCACTCGAAGGGATACATGTTGCGAAGAAACACAGGACCACAATACTTTATCTCGTCGATAAGGTGCACAGTGAGATGGACCATGACATCAAAGAATGACGGTGGGAAAACATCTCTAGGTTGGACAATATTTTTGCAATATCATCTTCCATATGATCCAACTCTTCAGGATTTACAACTTTCTGACATAGTTGGTTGAAGAAATCACAGAGGTCAATGAGTGTGTTTCTTATATCTTTGTCCATCAGATTCCTGATGGCCACCGGGAGGATTTGTGTCAACATTACGTGGCAATCATGTGACTTCATGTGTCCCAACTTCATTTTACCTGAGCTCACATCCACGAGACTTCTGATGTTTGCGCAGTAGGAAGAGGGTGTCTCAACTGACAACAAATAGGTGAAGAAATGTGTTGCTTCTTTTTTATTGAAATTGTAACTCTGGCGAGCTTTGATGAATCTGTCATCATCTTCTGCTTCACTCTTGCGTTTTGATTGATCAGCAAGAATATCGAGCTGTGAACTGTTACCATCCTTTCTTTTACCTTTAATCTTAAGCAGAGTACCAAGGATGCTTCCACATACGTTCTTCTCTACGTGCATGACATCAATGCAGTGACGTACACATGAATCTCCCAGTAAGGTAATTTCCAGAACACCGATTTCTTCTTAAACACTTGACCCTTGGGTGTTTGTTTCACCGTGAAAGGGTGATTCTTGCCAAGCACAACATTAATTGTTTTAGCCATCTTGTGGACCACCTCCCCATCATAGGGTCTTGCGCCCGCACTTGCCTCTGTCGTACCATCAAATTCAGCTTTCATCTTTTGGTATGGGTGATTTTTCCGCAAGAACCTACGATGACACAAATACACTGTTTAGCACGAGTTGGGAAGTCTTCTGCTAGCTGTCCTATCCATGCATGTGACACACCCTACATCTCCCTTTGTTTTCTGGCCTGATGTGTTGTCTAATGCCGGCATATCTTGAATGGTGTGCACCAGCATCGCATGTAGATCGAAAATCTCCTTTCTGTAAGCATCATAACATTTTATAGCAGGCGCATCTATCCACACTGTCAGCAGTTCTTCTACCAGTAGCTGAAAGTAAATGTCGATCTCATTTCCAGGTTGGTTCGGACCTTGGATAACCATTGACATCATAATGTATTTTTTTCTTCATACACAACCAAGGAGCTAGGTTATATATGCACAGAAGCATTGACCATGTGCTGTGATTGGTGCTCATATCGCCAAAAGGATTCATCCCGTCAGTACACTCCCCGAGCCTTATACTTCTAGGATCCTTGGTAAATTTTTCAAACTTGTTGTCGATTAGTTCCCACTGAGCCCCATCTTTCGGGTGCCTCATAAACCTATCCGCAATTCGCTCATCATGATGCCATCGCAACCTCTTTGCCTCTCTAGGGTTTGCAAACAAACGCCTCAACCTTGGAATTAAAGGCAAGTACCAAACAACCTTGAACGGGATTCTTGTCTTGATCTCGTGGTCCTATATTTACTTGTCCTGTGCTCTCCTGCACTTGTATCGTGCATGCTTGCATGTGGGACATGCACGCAAATCTTTGTACTCACCACGGTACACTATGCAATCATTCACATAAGCGTGTATCTTCTGTACTTCAAGTTCCAATGGGCAAACAATTTTCTTCGCTTCATTCGTGCTTCTAGGGTGCACATTATCTTCTGGAAGAATTTCTTCAAAAATACCTAACATCTCTGTGAAGCTTTAGTTTGATAGACCGTTTGCTGCTTTAAATCTGACAAGCGCCAGGGTGGCACTCAACCTGGAATATTTCTTTTTGCAACCTGGATACAACTCTTTCTTGGAGTCCGCATCAATGGTTGGCAGATCCTTGTACCCAATCATATCCTTTTTGGGCCCTCGAAATCTGCAATCATAGCAGCAAAATCTGGCATATCAAAATCATCGTCATCTGCGTCGACGTCTTGGTTTTCCAGTGGGCGTTTTGGCTTTCCGGTGTTCCATTGGTAGCTTGACGCCTCTGCCCCGATGTTAGATTCAACATCCATGTGACACTGATCGGGGTTTGGCATCTCGCTGCCTTGGGTATCTTCATCCATGACCTCCTCTTTATCGTGTCTGGTCCAACATGTATATCCATCCATGAATCCCCTAGAGACTAAGTGCATCTGGACATCTGCAACTTCATGTGACTCTGTATTGGCACAATCAGTACATGGACATAGGATGTAATCCGCATCACCAATTCTCCTCTTTGTACTTTCAACCAAATTCATGAACTCTGTCACGCCACTGATAAAATCTACGGTTTTCCTATTCTTCATCCATCGAGATCATCCCATCTGCAGCACTTAAAAAGAAAACAATAACATTAATACACGGATTAACTGCTGCCCAAAGATGCGTGCATAAATCACAAGGTTTTATTTTAATAATTACTGAGGGTGCTCCATGTTGTTATCCAAACGTGCAATGTCAAAAATTAATGGCCAGTCAATTTACACGCAGAGTACTAGTACAACACTACCCTCAGGAATTGAATACCTTAATTAAGCCACTCACAAAAAGAATACCTTAATTCATTAGCCGCGCGGTGACCTCCACCCAGTAGATAGACAAGCGCGATGCGGTGACACGCCGAGACAGCAGGGTCGAGGAGCAAAGCTTAGTGCGGCTGCCGCCTGAAGTTCGACCTCCACTATCCCTCCATCGACCGTGATGGATGTGCTCGAATCACGCCGCCGCCGACCTCAATGGTTGAGCTCCTCCTATCTCCCGCCGTGGACCAAGGATTGACCTCCTATGACACTGCCACTGCCCACCGACCGAGGATTGACCTCTTCTCCAGTAGCCGCTCCCTAGGCCGCTGCCGCCATCTCTATATGCAGAGCAGTTTTTTTGCGCATATCCGCAGAGCGGCTGTTTACACAGTATCTCACCGTAGCTCAATTATATGGACAGGGTAGTACATCACATACGGTTATGTAATGGCAACCGTGTCTAACCTACTTTGTCTTCTTGCACTATTTGGTGTGGAAATCGTGTGTGACGTTGTAATACCTAACACACAAACGACATCTATAAACAGTGTGCCGTATACACCATATAGTGCCATAAATAGTTCCCGACCGTTAGCTTATCTCCACGGTTTCCCCATTTCCCCCATATCCCTACATAGCCTCCAAATTCCCTCGTGTGGCGCTGACATTGGGGGAATGCGGACCAGTGGTGCTGATGGTTTCCATGCGGCTGCTCCTGCTCGTATTGCCGCCACGACGGCGGTCGCCGCCGTGCACTTGCCTAAGGTCATCAGAAGGCAGGTGTACTACGGATCCGAATCGTCCTGTCAGGTTCCAATCTATCCCGATCTATTTTAGCATGTACAAAGTATAGCTCCTTGATGAATCCGTCCTGAATGACCCCCCCCCCCAGG
This sequence comes from Triticum dicoccoides, assembly GCF_002162155.2. NCBI lineage: Eukaryota > Viridiplantae > Streptophyta > Magnoliopsida > Poales > Poaceae > Triticum > Triticum dicoccoides. The sequence goes on along the minus strand of NC_041391.1, from coordinate 419,734,449 downwards.
AAAGCAATCTGCCGCCGGATCCGGAGCATGACTCCAGACTCCCGCAACATGAGTTCGACTCCGAGTTTTGCACCACTGAGAAGTACCAAAAGCTGAGTTGTGTGCACGGGCACACTCCCGCTTGACGTGTATGCACAGAGGGATTGGACATTGGCGGGAGGTTTCTCAGTTGGCCCTCAGAGGTTAGTGCTAATTAAGTTCATCATTTTACTTCAGTTAATGCCACCGCTCATCCAGAATACTATTTAACATTGGCAGGGATATGAGGCTTGTGCCTTTGTTAACTGGGTGGATGAAGAATGGCATAGCAGGGCTCGGAGTGTTATCACCAAGCTCGCAGAAGATAACGTAAAGCTGAAGAAGAAACTGGCTGATCTAGAATGTACAATCAGTATGATGAAGCAATAAAGAATCAATCACAGGCAACAGATGAAAGAAAGAGACAAGAAGGAACTAGCGTGTGTAGTTGTGGTTGTCGCATTAGCCACGTTCTATGCGCTGTTTGCAGTGATGATTAGGGGTTTTGTTTGACAGTATTGCTAAAGCACATCTAGATGTGCTCTAAGTAATGCACATCTAGGTCCTATGTCATTGATGTTACACGAAGATTTGTGCAGATATTTTTCTTTGTCTTTATTCTTTTCCTTTCTAGTTTGATTATTACTGGCTTTATCAATAAGAAGAACTCAATGTATTGCTTGCCAACTGTCCTACTCCGTTCGTACCAGTACTGGTGCATAATCCCAAAACTCGTTCCTTGTTTTTGTCCTGAAAAAGGAAACCAGCCAAATACCCAATAGGAGTCCTGTGCAACCCCAGGAATTTGGAGCGGCTAGGTACAAATAATTGTGGTTGATTATATGAGCGGTTAGATAATACGTCAACCCCCGCTTCAATCCCCGCTTCAATTAGTAGTTCCTCTTCTCTGCATACCCCGCTTAAGTGTCCACCATCTTCATCGTCCCCGGCAAGCCGCACTACACACTGGCACACACTCTGCAGCCATGTCGAGCGACAGCGAGGACAACAGTTCGGCCAGTAGTCTGGCGCCCGATGATAGGTCAACATCGGAATCATCCCGCTCGTCTTCCATGAGTCCGGCGTCGAGCCCAGACCTTGATTATATCCGGTTCATGGAAGGGACACCGTCTCCAGAGTCGTCAGACGGCAACTAGACGGACGAGGAGCCGTCAGAGGATGAAGAAGAGGATGACGATGATGAGGAGGAGGAATGGTCGAACGAGGAGGAGGACGACGACCACAACAACGACGATGATGGCAGCGGCGATGATGAAAAGCCAACGGTCAGCAGCAAGAAGCGTCCGCGCCAAGACGATGTTGCTGGGCCATCCAACAACAATAAAAACAACAAGAAGGACTAAATTAAGCAAATTGTATATATCTCTGTTTATCCTGTCAATCTCATCGCAGACGGTTAGTAATATGTATTCAACAGAGATCTTCTACATTATCACCCATAGGTTGGTTTGTTGAACTGTGTGCCCTGACGAGCACACAATTCACAAAAAAAGACCGTATGGGCTGTCTATAATGATCACACACAATTCTGATAACCGACCTATTTGCCGGGTATCACACACATATTGTTACGCCGAATTGTTTGTGTTCACCTCAATCATCACAAACGGTTCATCGGAGTGAACTGTATGCCATATATCACACACACCTTGATCTGGCTGCCCATTTCTGTTGTTCTATCTCATCGCAAACAGTTCGTACAGATCAACCGTATGCCCCTCAGCGCACATTCAACTGAAATCTAAACCATGTTTGATGTATCTTCCATCACAACCGTTTTGCATCTTTTTTGACAGTTTTTTTACATCACCGTTTGCGATTAATGCATCGCACCACAGTTTTGTCAAAGGGTCTCTGATCGTAGTGTCGCGTTAGAAGCATCCTCCAGTAGTACATTTTCACCTCGGGAATCCGCGAGTTGAGTGCCAAAACACATATCAAGTGAATCAATATGATACCCCATTGTCACCACAGATATTCATAGCAAGACATACATAAAGTGTTCTCAAATCCATAAAAGTATTCAATCTGACAAAACGAAATCTCAAAGGGGAAAGTCAATTCATCACAACAAGATAGAGAGGGGAAAACACCATATGATCCCCGTGATAAATCAAGATCGTGCCATCTCAAGAACACGAGAGAGAGAGAGAGAGAGAGAGAGGGAGGGAGATTAAACAGATAGCTACTGGTACAAACCCTCAGCCCCTAGGTTGGACTACTCCCTCCTCATCATGGTGGCCGTCGGGATGATGAAGGTGGCCACCGGTGATGATCTCCCCCTCCGGCGGAGTGCCGGAACAGGGTCTAGAATGGTTTTCCGTGGCTACACAGGCTTCCGGCGGCAGAACATCTAATATAGGGTTATCCCAAGGGTTTTTGGAATATTTGACAATTTATAGGGCGAAGAGGCGGTGCGGGAGGCCACTGAGGTGGGCACAACCCACCAGGGCATGCCTGGGCCCCCAGGCGCACCCAGGTGGGTCGTGCCCCCCTTGGGGCACCCCTCTGGTACTTCTCTGGCCCATCCTGGATGTTTTGGTCCATAAAAATTCTCCAAAAATTTTCATGGTCTTTTGACTCCATTTGATATTGATTTTCTGCGAAGTAAAAAACAAGCAAAAATAGCAACTGGCACTGGGCACTATGTCAATAGGCCAGTCCGAAAAATGATATAAAGTTGCTATAAAATGATTGTAAAACATCCAAGAATAATAATATAATAGCATGGAACAATCAAAAGTTATATGTACATTGGAGACATATCAGCATCCCCAAGCTTAATTCCTGCTCGTCCTTGAGTAGGTAAAAGATAAAAACAGAATTTTTGATGTGGAATGCTGCCTATCATGTTCATAACATTCTTTTCATGTGTAGCATGGACATATGGACTTTTATATGGTTCAAAGCAATAGTCTAGTTTTGACATGAAGATTTCAATACTCAAGCATATCAACAAGCAACCATGTCTTTCAAAATATCAACACTAAAGCAAGTTATCCCTAGCCCATCATGCTTAATCATTGATCCATTCATGAAACACACTCGCATATTAGCTACATCCAATGCTCAAGTACGTTCATCGTGCCCCTTAGTTGGTGCTTATAAGAGAAGATAGAGACTCAAATAAAAATAAAATTGCATAAAGTAAATAGAAAGGCCCTTCGCAGAGGGAAATAGGGATTTGTAGAGGTGCCAGAGCTCAAAGCGAAAAAGATAGAGATAAAAACATTTTGGGTGGCATGCCTTTCCTGTTAACGAAAACGATCAAGTAGTTTCCAATACTTTCCATGCTAGATATATCATAGGCGATTCCCAAACAGAAAATAAAGTTTATTCCGTTTTCCACCATTCTTTCACAATCCATGGCTAGTCGTATCCACGGGTGCCCTCCATACCAACACTTTCCAAGGAATTTATTATTTACAACATAAAGTAAATTTCTCTTTTCATTTCGGGACTGGGCATCCCTAATACCTTTGAGTACTCTCGCGCAATGACAAGTGAATAAACACTCATCTTGAGAATAACACGTCTAGCATGGAAAATATTGGCCACCCCCTGCCACTTCATGAGCGGTACGAGCACACAAAAAGGAAATAATTTTTAAACTTTAGAGATGTCACATATGGATTTGCTTAGAACGGCACGGGAATACCGCATATAGGTAGGTATAGTGGACTCATATGCCAAAACTAGGTTTAAGGATCTTGGATGCACAAGTAGTATTCCTACTTAGTACAAGTGAAGGATAGCAAAAAGGTTGAGAAGCATCCTACCAAGCAAAGAAAAATCTCATAAGCGAGCATTAAGCATAACTAACACCAAATAATGCACCACAAGTAGGATGTAATTTCATTGCATAACTATTGACTTTCGTGCTTGCATAGGGAATCACAAACCTTAACATCAATATTCTTACTAAAGCATAATTACTCACCAACATGACTCACATATCACTATCATCATATCTCAAAATGATTACAAGGAATCAAGTTTATTTTGTCCAATGATCTTCATGAAAGTTTTTATTATGTCCCTCTTGAATATCTATCACTTGGGGACTAGTTTCATATATGCTGCAATTGCTTTAGACAAGCTCAAATAAATTTAAGTGAATAACATGAGCATAAAAAAATTCATCTCTCAAAATAATCTAAGTGAAGCATGAGAGTGAATGACAAACTACTCCAAAAAGATATAAGTGAAGATTAAACGAGTAGTTTAGTAAATGGGTAGCTATTTGAGGACTCTCTCTTATTTAAAAACTTTCATATCTAAGTATTTTATTAAAATAGAAAGCAAAACAAAACAAAATGACATTCCAAGAATAGCACAACTCATGTGAATAAGCAAAAACTTAGGCTCAACCGATACTAACCGGTAATTGTTGATGAAGAAAGGTGGGATGCCTACCGGGGCATCCCCAAGCTTAGATGCTTAAGACTTCTTGAAATATTATATTGGAATGCCTTGGGCATCCCCAATCTTGAGCTTTTGTGTCTCCTTAATTCCTTTTATATCACGGTTTCTCTAAATCTTAAAAACTTCATCCACACAAAACTCAACAAGAACTCGTGAGATAAGTTAGTATAAACTAATGCAGAAACCTTATCATTCTCTACTGTAGAAAATCACAAAAATTATTATTCAACATTGAATACTAAATGCCTCCGCGTATTTAATACTCCTATCCTCAAATAGAATCACTAAACAAGCAAATATATGCAAACATAACAGCAATTTGCCAAAACAGTACAATATGTAAAGAATGTAAGAGTATTAATACTTCTTTAACTCCAAAAATTATGAAAATTTACCACACTGTAGAAAATTTATCATTGCTTACTGTGCATAAAGTTTCAACATTTTATCACTTTCTGAGTTTTCTCGGGAATTTTTGCAACATTAATAAACTTTCTATTTTGAAACAGCAACTCATATACTTGCAAAATAAGCATGGTGGACGCCATCCTTGAAATTTTTATTGAAATGAAAGATGAAGAACATTATTCTAATTAGAATCAAGAAATTAAAAATAAAAGCAAATGACACTCCAAGCAAAACACATATCATGTGACGCATAAAAATATAGCCTCAAGTAAGGTTACCAATAATGTTGGAGACGAAAGAGGGGATACCTTCCGGGGCATCCCCGAGCTTAGTTGCTTGGATCTTCCTTTGATATTAACTTGGGGTGCCTTGGGCATCCCCAAGAATAGGGTCTTCTCATTCCTTATTCTCCTCATATCGAAGTCTCACCCAAAACTTTAAAACTTCAATCTCACAAAACTTAATGGAACTTCATGAGATAGGTTAGTATGATAAAGAGCAAACCATTCACTTTGGTACTGTCAAAGACAAGATCCATAATTGTTCTCACACAATGCCTACTGTACCTCATCATTTAGATAATTTATATTGAGCAATATAAGCCATAAAAACTAGAAAACAAGCAAACTATGCATTGAAAACAGAATCATTCAAAAATAGAACAGTTTGTAATGATCTGGACAACTACCATACTTCTGGTCGAGCGTGCCTGATTAAAGATGGCTCCCTCTCCCACCCCACCCCGGCGATCTCCACCACCTCCAGCAATCTCCTCTCCTAGCCACCAAATTTTAGTTTCTCTCCGATAGATCTCTCCGGCGTCTTGAGATCTACACGTTCCTGCCCATCTTTCATGGGTTCTAATGATGGTTCCGCACTTGGCTTGGACTTCTCAAAGGGTTTGGTTTTTGCTGAGAAGGTTTTTCAATCTATGAGCTTTTCGGTGAATCCCATGGAAGACTCGGAGATCTTCACCATGGTGGTCTCTTTTGGACGTCATTATTTCCATTTGAATGAAGATTCGGTGGCTGTGGCTCTTGAGGCAGTGATTGGCGGCTCGGGCATTGATCTCATGGTGTTCTTGATCAAGGATAAGGTATTTGGCTTTCAGGTATCTTGCAAGGCTGTCGCCATGATCATTATTAGTCTTAGATCTTTTGCTTGTGATCATTTCAAATGTTACTTTCATCTTTGGAGTAACGGTGGCCCGAATTGGAGTCGTGAGTTTAAGATTTGGAAATTGGAATGTGATGCCGAGTGGATCCTCGTTAGTCCTTCCAAGCGGCATGCAACTCTTGGGGTTCGAGCCATGCATTCTAGGCCATCAAAATCTTCATTCAAATCTACAAGTTCTGTTGGCAAGAAATTATCTTTTGCGGTATTTCAAAACTATAATGCTTGTAGAGGTTATCGGTATCCGGCTACGGAAAATTGCATTCGGACTATTGAAGATGCTAGATATTCTATCCCTCCACATGAGTGAGTTGTCATCCATCCCGTGCCGCCGGTGAGCCTCCGATGGACGTCGGCGAGGCCATCTATCTCGTTTGGTACGGTTCAGGATCTCCTGCCGTTAGCTGATCGCTCGCCGACTATCTCGGACGGGAATTCAGGTGCTTTGAATGTGGACGTGCCAAATTTTGTAGGGTCCAACTCTGCATGTGCCACGGGCCCTGGGCTGCTTCCTGTTGGGTCCGACCGGGCTGGCCCGGCTTCTTCAGCGGATAATTTGGATATTCCTTCTTCTCAGCAAGCCAGGGATGATTTTGAGGATTTAATTTCAAATATGGTTGATGAGGTTCTCATGTGTCAAAAGTGTTTGAGGAAGGGGCACTTTGCGGCTGCATGCATGTCCAAGTTGTGGTGCATCTCCTGCCTCCGGACGAGTCACGTCACGAAGGATTGCAACAAATTTGCACAGGTTTTGGGGATTGTTTGGCAACCCAAATCCACTAACGCTACGACTTCCGAGGCGCGCTGCGGGAATATCTCTCTGACAACACTTTTACCAAACTTGGACCTCTCTTCCACTTCTGCATTAACTCCCTCGTCCAGTTCCATCAGCCCTGGCCCCAAGATTCCATCAGCCTCGCCACCTGAAACCCCTCCTCCGCTGTTGCTCTCGCCGTCGTTGGAGGCTGAGCCTTCGGCTCCGATGGCGAACTTTCATCTGGATCCTTTGATGTACGTCCCCGCTGGCCACCATATCATTGATGGTGGAGAAGATCGTCTTCCAAGAACTTTTATCATGCCGCATACCCCAACTGTGCGCCGCCATGAGGAGTTTATGCTTGCAGAGGTAATGCCTATCCCCCAGCCAGATGAGATTGGCGCTACTAAAGAGGCTGTAGTTCAGTGGTTGCAAGCGCATGGAGTTCTAGTCAGATTGGCTCAACCTTGGATTCACTCTGTGGGACTTCTTGAGCTTCGCGACGCTACTGTTTGTTTCCATCTGCTGCAGCTCCCGCCGCAGCCCCTAGGTAATGACCGCTTTGTGCGTTTTGTGAAGCACGATGAGGGTGAGTCCTTCCGCGGCATCCAGGGTTTCTGTCAGGGCCTCCTCATGTTCCTTGGCATTCCCTTGGATCTTCACAATACAGAGTGTATTAGAGCTGCTGTCAACACTTTCGGCAAATTTCACCATTGGGTTAGCGAGGATCCTTACTTGGTCAGGTCTCTGGTGTTTGCCTCTTTCCCTGAAGACATTCTGGTGCCACGTGATGTGGTGTTCATGGATTTTGCACCCTATGGAGGTGCAAGAGTTTCTTGGACTGCTCCCCTGTATATCTTGGGTGCAAATTTTGCTGAGCAGATGCCCCAAGGTGAGGATTGGATGCCCATCAATGGCAATCCACACCATGTGCCTGGAGTTCCATTCCCTGAGATGCCTCCTTTCAATTTACCTGATTTTCCTGCTTTGGGATGGAACGCAGTGCCCCCTCCTCCACCTGCACCTTTGGTCAATGAGATGGCTGATGACAATTGGGGAAATTGGGATGACAATGTAGCCCCTGATCCTGTGCAGGACCAGGAATCCATGGTGGTGGATTTCTCTGCTCAGCCAAGCTCTGCTGCTGATGCCCATGTGCCACCTGCTGCTGTTATTATGCTGGATGATGATCAACTTGAAGCCCCTGTTCCTCCTCCAATCAATGAGGAGAATGCTCCTGATCAATGGGCTATTGTGGTCTACCAGCCTCCTGTGACCATAGAGGAAATTGTTTTGCTTGCTGTGCCATTTGGGCCTCCTCTACCTCCTGACATGCTACGGAGAAGATCTTTTGAAAGTCTGCTACAAGCTCCTATGGTTTTCTCTGTCCCCAAGCCCGTTTCAATGCAGCCTCTATCACCTGTTGTACTGTCAAAGAGAAGCTGGGATTTTGCTTTCCCTGATTTGGACCTGCCACGGCTCACTTGGAAGGGCCAGGCCAGTCGCTAGAGCTCTATTTGTTGATCCTGCTCCTGATGAAACGATTCCTCCTGCGGCTGTGGTGAAAGCAAGAAAGCCACGACAACCTTTGGCGCCAACACCAATTGTTGATACTTCTGTCAGACGTTGCACGAGGAGTTCAGTCCAGCGGGATGGTTTCAAGCCCATTTTCCATGAGCTTGCTATTCAACCCAAGAGGAAGAAGCCCAGAGCGAAGCCTTTCACGGCCCAGGAGACTGCAGAACCGGCTTCTGAAGAAATCCCCCCGGCGACACCTATTGCGCGACTTCAGGAAATTGGGCGAGAGTTGGAAATTGATGCCACTCTCCTCTCTGTGGATGCACTTATGGTGGACCCACTTGCTTCTGCCTCCGTCATCCCTGATGTTTAGTGTGCTCTTGATCTACTAGGTGTGGCAGGCCCTTAAGCTTGCTTCTTTTGTGTTTTCTGTCTGTCAGTTATGTCATGAACTTTCCTATATCTGTGTGGTGGGTCAGACTTCGTTCTGCTATTTTGGACATGCGGATTTCGCAACTGCACCAAGGAATAATAAAAAAGCACACAAAGTAGTAAGTAAAGAGTTAACTCCATTATTAGGAATCCAGTTATTAGCTATTTTGAACAAATCCCTAAACTCTAAACTACCTGTTATCCAAAAAAACCTAAAATTCCTAATAATAGACCAAAATCCCCTACACGATTAGTTACAAAAGCTTTTTGACAAGCACTCGCTGCGATTGGTCGTGTAAACCAAAAGCGGCTAATAGAATCTAATATGTGCAGTAGTCGTCGTCTGACCAATCGACTCGGACACCAGACCACTTGTGCCCGCCCATTCTGTCTCGCCCTAAATGCGAGTATCAACCGGCGTCAACCAGTTGTCAAACTCCAAATATTTCATTCGTAGGGGCATGAAGAAGTTGCTAAACCGGTTGTAAAGTGGCTCTGATAAAAACCATCATTGCTTTATTTTTTACTTTTCATCTAGCGTTGAATCGAAGGGAACTACTATAGAGAGTGGAATAAGCTACAAGGCATAACACTATGAGCTTTTCTTTAGATAACCTTAATCACACCAGCTTTTCCTCATGGGAGGGTAAAGAAAATCGGAATGTATGAAATCTATCCCAATAAGAAACGCGGAAGGTTGTCAACTAGAAACCTGTTATCACTCTCTTCTTCCGATCGTCCCATCAGTTTCTTGTAAGCCTGCTTCCTCCGATGATCGGTTGCGGCTAACTTCTCTCTCTTCATCTCTCTGAGTTCGCTTCTTGGTAGTAGTTACCCCTGTCAGAACCTTTGCTGTGACATTGTGTGTCATATGGTTTATGCTTCTCAGTGTATGCTTTAATGAGTAACTTATGTAGAAATTGGAATGTGTTGTGCTGGAATGTTAGAGGTCCGAACTCTGAATCTAGGCAGAGGGCTGTTAGACAGAAAATTGAGGAAAGTCAATGCTCTATAGCCTGTTTGCAAGAAACTAAATGCTCATCCTTTGATTCCAGATCAATCAAGAGTTTCTGCCCTAAGAGATTTGACTCTTTTTCTTGCTCCCCTTCAATAGGGGCTTCTGGTGGTATACTTGTGGTTTGGAATTCTTCTGTTTTTATTGGAACTCTAGTTGAAGTTCAATAGTTTGCTGTTGTAATTCAGTTTACCTCCAGGCAAAATAATGAAAGTTGGACCTTGGTTGTTGTATATGGCCCTTGTCAGGGTGAAGGTAGGGATAACTTTATTAATTGGTTATATAACCTTTGTATCCCCATTGATGAGCACTGGTTGTTGCTAGGAGACTTTAATTTCCTTAGGTGAGTGGATACAGAAACTTACCTGGTGGAGACATAAATGACATGTTCATCTTCAATGAGGTTATTGGACACTTGGGACTTCATGAATTACCAATTAAAGGTAGATCCTACACTTGGTCCAATATGCAGGACATCCCTCTTCTGGAGCAGTTAGATTGGTTCTTCACCTCAGTAGATTGGATTACTGACTATCCAATGACTGAGGTTTTGCCCCTGGCCAGGACTGCCTCTGACCATATGCCTTGCCTTGTCTCAATCAAGACAACCATACCAAAGTCAAACCTTTTTAGGTTTGAAAACTATTGGATGGAACTGGAGGGCTTTATGGACTGTGTTGAATCCTCTTGGCTAGTACCATCTAGGAAAGTTCACATTACTGCTAAGATTGCAGACAAGTTTAAGCATCTAAGAATGTGCCTTAAGAGATGGCAAATGAATGTTTCCAAGTTGAAATTGCTGATTAGCAAATGTAATCATGTTGTCTTCCTCCTAGATGAGTTGGAGGAATGGAGGCCCATGTTTAGGCAGGAATTCAATTTCAGAAAAATTGTGAAGGTACACTTGGAAAAGCTTCTGCACTTGCACTGCATGTACTGGAAAAAGAGATGCACTATCGGGTATATTAAGGTTGGGGTGAGAGCACCAAATTTTTTCATGCAATGGCCACTGAGAGGCACAGGAGAAATTCAATTGCTAGTCTTAAATTACCTGATGGCTCTGTTGTGGTCTCTGATCATGATCAAATGGCTGGAATTATTTGGAGATGCTTCAAGAACAGAATGGGCACTTCTAGAGGGATTGTAATGGGTTTTGATTTATCATCTCTAATCACTCCAGTGGATGGCCTGGATGTGCTTACTAAACCTTTTGAAAAGGAGGAAATGGATGATGTGGTCAAGCATATGCCTGTGGATAAAGCACCTGGACCAGATGGCTTCAATGGTCTATTCTTCAAGAGGTGCTGGCACATAATCTAAAATGATTTCTATGATCTGGCTTAGGCTTTTCATGAGGGGACTACAGTCCTGGAGAACATTAATAGTTCTTTCATTACTCTGGTACCCAAGAAACTTTCACCTGAGGAAGTGGGAGACTATAGGCCTATTTCACTCACGAGCATGGGTCTGAAATTCCTCTCTAAGATGGCTGCCAATAGGTGTCAGAAGATGATCATGAAATGCATCCATAAGAATCAGTATGGTTTCATTAAGAGCAGAACAATCCAGGACTATATTGGTTGGACCTTTCAATATCTGCATCAGTGCCATCAGTCAAAGAGACCAATTGTGATTCTCAAATTGGACTTTGAGAAGGCCTTTGATTCTGTTGAGCATGAAGCTATCTTCCAAATTCTCAGGCACAAAGGTTTTAATGAGAAGTGGATCCTATGGATGAAGCAGCTGGTTGCCACTGGTACTTCTTCTGTCCTTCTGAATGGTGTCCCTGGGAGGAAATTCATATGCAAAAAAGGAGTAAGACAGGGGGACCCTGTTTCTCCTCTCCTATTTGTGATAGCTGCTTATCTACTGCAAACAGTGATTAATGATATGTTCAGCAAGGGTATCCTAAAGCTACCTATTCCCTGCCATGATCAAGACTACCCTGTCATACAATATGCTGATGATACTCTGATCATCCTACCTGCTGACAGGCTGCAGCTTCTAGCCCTGAAGGATATGTTGTTGGTGTTCTCTCAGTCCACAGGTCTTGATGTCAACTACCATAAATCTTTTATCATTCCTATAAATGTTGAAAATGCAGTCATGACAGATCTTTCTACTGCTTTTGGATGCCAAGTTGGAAAGATGCCTTTTACATATCTTGGTTTGCCTGTGGGTACTACAAGGCCTAAGATGGTGGATTTCATGCCTCTTGTGGATTGTATGGAGAGGAGAATGACTGCCAGCTCCTCCTTCCTTAATCAAGGTGAGAGGCTGCAGTTCTTGAACTCTGCTTTGTCTTCCATGCCATTTTTTATGGGAAGCCTGGCTGTTCCTGCTGGTATCCTCAAGCAGCTGGAAAGAATACAAAGACAATGTCTGTGGAGAAAAAATAGAGAGGAGCCTGCACCATCTCTTGCTGCTTGGGATCTGATTTGTAGACCAAAAAAACAAGGGTGGTCTTGGTATTTTGAACCTGGGTGTTCAAAATGTGGCATTGCTTCTCAAACATGCTAGTGATTTCCTTAACAGGAAAGACCTTCCTTGGGTGTCCTTAATTTGGGATTCATATTATTATAATGGAATGCCCCAGGGAACAACCTCTTGTGGCTCTTTTTGGTGGAAGGATATTTGCAAGGTCTTGCAGAATTTTAGGGACTGCTCCTGGGTGCAAGTCAATGCTGGAGACACTGCTTTTTTCTGTTCTTGAAGTTTCTAGCTTACAGTCTAGATTTCCAAGATTATTCTCTTTTGCCAAGGATCCATGGATTTCAGTTAAGGATATCTTCAATTCCCTAGACTTATACCAACACTTCCACCTCCCTTTGTGTGCTCAAGCTTTTGATGAGTTAAACTTAATAAGAGATATGTTAGTCTCCTATAGAAGAGATGATACTTGTAAGGATCACTACTAGGAAAAGGCCTACTAATGGCGCACCGGTTTTGCCTACTAATGGCGCACTACCGGTGCGCCACTAGTAGCATGCCATTAGAATTTTTTACTAATGGCGCACCACTGGTGCGCCATTAGTATCTGGTATACTAATGGTGCACCTGGCAGTGCGCCATTAGTATGTAACTCCATGGCCATTAGTATGCCTCCCGGAGGGCCATATGTAACCATGTGCTTTGTCACACTAATGGTGCACTCTGCCTTGATGCGCCATTAGTATCCTTTGGCATACTAATGGCGCACTCTGCCTTGATATGCCATTAGTATGAATATTTGGTTTCTTTTTGCTTTTCTGATTTTTGCACAGGTTACAAAATATATTATTGGACAGAATATAGATAGCAGCACACAGCAACAGCAGATTCATTGAATACAATAGAAGATTAGTCTCCGAATACAATTCATCATATTAGTCTCCGAATTCAAAAGACCGAACAAAGATAAAACATTACAAGTCTCAAGACCGCGAGTATCGAGTTTGTCTTCACATTACAAGTCGATATAGATCATCTAAACTACCATCACATAAAAGAGAGTTGTGGTCATCACGATGAGCATCATCGCGATCAAACTGGTCTTCATCCGGTTCCTCCAACACTCCCTCCTCTCTCCTGCTAGATAGCGGGCATATCTAGATTCGGCCTCCGCCCTAGTGGTGTACCCTTTGTAACTGTTACCGCTGAAACGGTGAACCTGTCTCCGACACTCCTCCCAGACGTCGTAGACTCCGGGAACCTTACCCTTGTACACGACATATGACGGCATCTCTATGCACAAGCCAAACAACAGACAATTCATAAGCAATATGTAAGTATGCAACAAAAGGATCGAAAGAGAAAAGCAAGACATTAATAGCACGATTCATGGTCCTACTAATAAATAGCATCGATTACATCTAAGTTGAATGACTGTCCAAACCAAAGAGACATACGAATTCATTAAAGTTTAATTACAACATGAGCCAATCAATGTTTCAGAACTACACATCACTACTTTCGACTCGACTCAGCGAACAGGAGCGTGGATGAAGCCGCCGTCTGTCGTGATGGTCATGAAATCGCGGTCATTGTCACCCTGCATTTGTAGCATTCCATCTATCTCATTGTTGGATGGTTGATATCTGAGGTAGAACTGCCCCGAGGTATGAAGGACATCTTGATGGATGATGTCCGCAAAGTCCGACTGGATGCGAAAGAATTCTTGTCTGATGTCCGCATCCTGGATTGCCGACAAGTTCGCGGCCCAACCTTTGACATTATCTTGTAGCAGAAGTTGATGATGGTCCCTTACGATTGCCCCATGTGATGGAGGGCGTAGTAGGCATCCTTCTGACCGCCAGGCGGCTGCTTGACGCAGCAGAACTTCGTATTGTGTGAGAACATGTGCTTGCTGTACTTACGAAACGCCCTGGTGAAGGTGCCTCTAGATTTGGCGTAGCCGGGGATAACATCATCAAGAACTTTATTGACATTTGTGTAGTCTATCTTGGAGTTACGGTTCGGGTCGAAATACGTGGCCATGGAATATTTCGGGCTTAAGAGGATGAGTGTGCAATGTGTGTCACTGCACAGAACACGGAATGTTAGAAAAAAAACGATCGAAATCTAAGAAATCATATGTTACGGGGTGGTTAAGGGATGACTTACTCGGGAAAGTAAGCCACAAGGAAGTTATCCTTATCTGGGTTTGCTAGAATGACGGCTTCGAGGTGTGAACTCGCAACTTGGCGGTCCCCAACGCTGCTCAAGTGCTTGGCACGCATGTAGAAGGGGTCGACTATCACGATGTCCGGGGTCTTGTCTCTAATGATCCGCATCTCCATACTCTGCGAAAACAGCCGAACGAAGGTGTAGTGCAGCGGATGAAGGTTAAACATAACAAAGATGTCATCAAACCGCAGGACGATCGTACCCCCGATGTCGCCATCCACAAAGCCCTTGCCCTCTGGCACCTTGGCCACGAAAACCGGGGATGCCACATCCTTCTCTCTGAGACGCTGCTTCTCCAAAGAAAGAACATTGTCATGCAGACTCCGCATAGCACCGGTTGCATCATTCAGCATATTTGGCGGTAGCATCGCCCTACCCGCCACATGCACCCTCCTCGAGATATCCTTAGGTGAAGGTGGCCCGTCCTGAGCACGGATCGAACTCAGTGTCATTGGCTCGCACCGGTGCCCTTGTTAGTCTTTCGTTTCCGTCCCTTCTTCTTGATCTCCTGTAATGGGACCGAGTTCTGCTCACAGACCGCCTTCTTGAGCGTGTTGGGGCTGATAATATTTTGCACCTCAGCTATCTGAGGCTCGGTGAAGGCAGGAGCTGGAGGCGTCTCCTGAGAACTGAACGCCAGACGACGCTTATTGCAATTGGATTTCTCCGCCGTACCAGCTAGATTGCGGTCGTCTTGGTTGGGTTCTTGAGAAAGAGGCCCGCAAAACTCGTCAGCGTACCCATGTTTGGCAAAGTACTTATCGACTTTGGTAAATGTACTATCGTCGTTGTCATCGTCATCCGGATCCTTGCCATAGGGCTGTCCGGATCGTCTGCCATAGGGATGTCCGACAGGTCCGGTAGCGTTGCGGTGTTCTTGCCATGGCTTGGCGCCGGCACGACTGGCGGTCTTGTCTGTGGGGTGGTGTCGCCAAACGAATCTGGCTCTTCGGCCAAAGCAGCGGCCAGTTTACGCAGGCGCTGAGGGTCATCCCATCTTCTTCGTTGGCCCCAGCGGGTCGAACCGGAGGTAACAGCTCGTCGCAGCCTGGCAGCACCCGAACCACTTCAACCCTATACACTGTGGGTGACATCGGATTACCGTGGAACATGCGGTTGCCCGGTTGAACGATTCTGCCCTTGGCGACATCGACCAACTTGGCGCCCACGAAGTGCAAAAGAGTGCGAGGAACGTCGGCGGTGACCTGCGAAAACATGTACAGGGCGTCAAGGATGCCCAGTCAAAGGCAAGGAGATGAAGTCATCGGCCGAGAGGCTTAGTTACCGTGATGCCGTTGAGCTCGGCTAATGTCGAGGCACCGCCAACGGCGGGCGTGCAACTGACGGAGGGGGCGCTTGCTGGCGAGGTGCCGGTCGGCGTACACCCGGGTGCATTAAGCTCCAATGCCCGTGATGGCGCCGGAGACACGAATACCGCCTCCACCGGAGACACCAATGGCGCCGCCGCCGGAGACACCAATGGCGCCGCCGGAGACACCAATGGCGCCGCATGCGCGCTGTGCGAGTTGCTGGCCGTGAAGCTGGGAACCGGGGGAGGCCCCTGTTGGCCGCCCGCAATCAACGTCGTCAGCCCATGAATCAACGTAGGCACCATGGCATTGAGCTTCGTTCCCAGTTGTTGTTCCACTTGCTCTTGGACAAGCTCCGGAATTCGTGCCACTTGTGCCTTGAGTGCTTCAACCTCGCGCGTCTGGCTTTCCGAGCTGGCCTTTTTCTCCTTCCGCACACCAGCGGTATAGTATGACCCCCATTTTGTGGACAAGCCTTTGCCGGCCACACGACCAGCTGATGTCGGCTTAGTGAGCTTATCCTTGCTTTTCATTATGTTCAACGCCCTATTTAAAGGGGTGTCGAAAGGGGAGCTCTGAGACGAGCCGCGCTACTGCTTTCAGTTTCCTGCGAAAGGAACGTGAACCATTTAGAAATATTGGGGATTAATTAGAGTGCAACCATATGGAGCTAATTACGTGGGGGTGTATTCCTTACCAGAACAAGCTCAAGCGCCCTGGTCTTCGGATCCGTGGTAAGCTCCTTTGTTATCGGCTCCTCCTTGTACCGGCCCCTGACATAGTTCTTGGTCTGCTTGTTACCGCTGTATTTCTCGAAGCGGGGCAGTAGGCCTTGCTCGGCACGCTCCGCGTCCTCCTTGTCCCATATAGGCTCCGCCACTTTGTAACCGCCGGGACCGAGTTTGTGTTCCCCTAAGTTCAACTCCCGCATTTCTTTCCCCCACTGACTTGATTCGGAGGTTGCACTGCTCGAGCACTTGATCTTGAACTCCTTGTACTCATCTTCGCTCATCAAAGGATATTTCGCCTTGATCTTCTCATAACTATCACCTTTATCAATCATTTTCTTCACCGTGCTTCTCCAAGTAGACAGGGCCGTGCTCATCTTCGTGAGGGCGGCACTGTTCACTTTATTCCCTGAGAGGCATGTGTTTTCAAATTTGGCGGGGAACTTGTATCGGTCGTGTAGCTTCATGAAGAGGAGGTTGCGCAAATTCCCTTGGTCCTTATGCTTAAGGTTCTCGGTGTTGATCGAGACGGTGCTCCGGAGAATGCACCCGAGCTGAACCGAGTACCCCTTGACGATATGTTTGGGCTCCGTTGGATTCCTGTCGGAGTCCACTTGAGTGAATTCCTCCGTGACGGTGCGGAGCGCATTCGGACGCCGGTCCTTCCTTTGCTTCTTCGATTGGCTGCCATCTGTGTGTGCGCCGCCATCATCAGTGGTGGCATCCTCGGCGGCACCATCAGTGGTGTCATCCCCGACGCCACTAGGGGTTGTGTAATTAGGATCGGTGTCTTCCGCGGCGTCCTCATAGTGGTGAGGTTATTCCTCCATCTCCTGGGACAGCTCCCAGAATTTCTTGCCGCCCGAACCACCGGCCTCATCGTTGTGGGCCATGTTTCGCTCTAAATAGGAAAAAAGTTTGGTCAAAAAGTTGGTTATTGTCAAGGAACCAGATCATGGTCTCATCATTTCGGGTTTGTCGACACCGAGGCACCCTAAAAGCCTAAGCTTTCATCATTTAGGGTTTGTCGACGCCGAGGCACCCTAAAAGCCTAAGCGTACATCATTTAGGTTCTCATCGACACCGAGGCATCCGGGGCAGCCAAGTTAAGTTTTCATCATTTAGGGTTTATCGATGTCGAGGCACCCTAGGTTAGGCCTAATCACTTGGCACTAATCACTTGGATCTATTGCCACCTATGGTTTAATACAACAAGAATAAAGGGGCAGTTGATCCTACTTAATTAAGTATTAAGATACCCCAGCCCATGCATTAGTAGCAAGTACCTCATATGTCCGATTTTTAGCAAAGTCATGCTAAAATTCACAGAAAATTTCAGCATGACCTTTGCTGAAAATAGGACATATGGAGTACCCGAATTTGCCGGAACGTAAGTTAATCGACATTCCGGCAAACTCAAGGGCCTCTCGGGGTACCTGCAAAATCATCACAACACGAAGGGCCTCTCAAGGGCCTCAAGTAGCAGCGGCGTCTCCCAGGACCCTTTTTTGCTAAATTTCTTTGAGCAACAATCAGAGCAGAAAATTCAGCATATTTCTATACAATAGCACTGTAAAGATGAAGAACAGTTCTAGAGCAGCCCATTTATATACCTAGCAGGTTGTTGGAAATGGATTGTTCTACCTAGCAGGTTGTTGGAAATGGATTGTTCTACCTAGCAGGTTGTTGGAAATTCAGTTGCTTTTTTCATTAGGGCTGGCAACAAGACATGGTCAAATTTCAATTAAGATTATCTATTGGTTCAAGACTGGCAACAAGACTTGTTCTACAAAATCAATTATCTATTGAGTAGTTCTTGTGCTCATCCAGTAGCAACATCTTTCATACATGATCAGTAGTCATGTACCAAATTTTTATTTAAACAGAATTTGCAAATCACCAAGAGCTCTACTAGTTTCAGACTAGATTTACAATAAATACACTAGAGTATTTGACCAATAGTCAGTTACATTTACACTAGACTGAAGAAATTGCTGCATCACTAGACTGAAGAAATTGTGTTGTCAGTTAGGGACTGAAGAAAATGTGTTGCAGATTTTGATTTGCTTGCTGATCTTCGGTTAACTCCATAGAAGAGTTTTGTACTGATTCAGTTAACTGACAGCAAGTAACAGCATGTTCTAACAGCAACAGTTTCAGAGTACTACTCCAAAATCCTCCTAGTTGTAGCTCACCTAAATGGTTGAATTCAAAGAACTACAGTGGCCTTCAGTGATTGAGAGCTTAAAATTTCCAACAATCTAAACAAACAAAGTAAAAAAGGATCAGTATCCCATTTCAGCTGATTTATTCTTCATAAGCATAGGCTTTGTTTGTTGGAAACTAGCTTGTGAAACTGAAATTTAACAGTAAACTGAATTACTGTCATTTAACAGTAAACTAAATTTTAAACTGAGTACTGGAGTAAACTTGCTGGAGTACAAATTTATGCATTACTCCATATATTTTGAAATACCTACTGCTATGAGCTATGTCAACAGGGCTACTCCAGTGCACATCACTGCCCAGAGCAAACCTACTCTTCTCTCTCTACCCAACGGGCTAATCTATATGAATGCAGTTTTATCAACGGGCCATATAGCGATAAGAACGACTGTTGCTGCCTATGAAGCACAACACAGATGTATGGCATGAACAAATTCAATCTACAATGAGACTGAAGCATCTAGAAGATCAAAGTAATCATGTCAAATTGCAAAAAAAATCATTTGTTTAAGAATGTTTGGCACTTTAACTAGAATCATGCATTGGTGCAAAGTTGCTCCTGTACACTATAACATCTGAAAGATGGAGATCACAGAGTTGCATCTGAAAGATGGGTTGGATCGAGGAAAAAAATGGGGGCGAGGGGGAAGATGGAATCGGGGGCTCTGTACCTGCGGCGGCTGCGGCTGGAGGACGGCACCGTCAACAAACTCGAGGGCGGGGGCACCGGATGCTCCTCTCATTGATGGGGGAGGGGAGAGGCTGGAGGCAAACCCTAGCCGCCAAGCGCACGAGTGCTGCAGCTAGGTGGAGTAACCTCTGCCGGAGACGACGGAGCAGGTGGCCGACGTCGTGGTTGGTGAGGAGCAGGTGGCCGGCGTCGTGGTTGGTGAGGAGACCGCAAGGAAGAGCGCCCCGTCCGAGGAGGTGGTTGGTGCCTTGGCGGCCGGCGGCGGCGGAGGCCTGGAGGATGTGGAAGAAGGCACAGACGGCGAGGAGGAGTCCGGCGAGGGTCGGGGCGGCGGGGGTGGGGGCGTGGGGGCGCGGGGGCAGCGGGGGTGGAGTCCGGTGAGGGTCGGGGCGGTGGCGTCGTGGGTCGGGGCAGGACGCGGGTGGATCTGGTGGTGAGGTAGAGAGGGTCGAAGGGGATCTGGCAAGAGAGAGGGAGGATAGCTAGGGGGAGGGTTCTAATGGCGCACCGTCCAGTCGTGCGCCATAAGTATTACTATTCTAATTTCAAAGTCGGCGAGTCGACCCTCGAAGTCGACATGCATTTCGCGGCGACCCTCACGGTGACCCCATCCAGTGAGCCTGCCGAGGTGCCTGTTGACGGGCAGACCAACGGGGTTCTCGACGCCTAGATAATTCGTGCAGTAGGAGATGCACTCTTCGGTCAGAAAGCCCCTGGCTATACTTCCCTCTGGACGTGACATGTTGCGAACGTATCCTTTGATGACACCATTCATCCTTTCGAAAGGCATCATGCTGTGCAGGAACGTCGGCCCGAGTTGGATGATATCCTCCACGATATGGGCCAGCAGATGCACCATAACATCGAAGAATGCGGGCGGGAAGTACATCTCAAGCTCGCAAAGTATCACCACGATCTCTTCCTGTAGCCTTCTGAGTTGCCTCACGCCAATCGACTTCCAAGAGATGACGTCGAAAAAGTTGCATAGGCCAAATAGCGTTTCACGGACGTGCGTGTCCATGATCCCACGGGTTGCAACTGGAAGTATCTGCGTCATCAGCACGTGACAGTCGTGAGACTTCATCTCGCTAAACTTCTGCTTCGCTCGGTCTAGGTATCTGCTTATCTTCCCCGCGTAACCATAAGGAAGTTTTACTCCTAGGAGGCAGGTGAAAAACTGCTCGATCTCCTCCTGACTTAGAGTGAAGCACGCGGGAGGGTAGTCATTTCCAGTCTTCTTGGGCTTTTTGCCTTTGCGACGACTTTCTGTGTCCTGCTTCGCCTCATCATCATCATCATCATCATCATCATCATCATCATCATCATTAGCGTGAAGCTCCTGCCTGATGCCCATTGATTTCAAGTCTGCCCTTGCTTTCGGCCCATCTTTGGTCCTCTCTGGCATGTTGAGCAGGGTACCAAGTAGACTCTCACACACGTTCTTCGTGATATGCATGACATCAAGGCTGTGAGGCACATGGTGGATCTTCCAGTACGGCAAGTCCCAGAAAACAGACCTCGTTTTCCATACCTTCAGCAGCGGCTCTGGCGCCTTTCGCTTCTTTCCCGGCTCTGGCGCCTTTTGCTTCTTTCCCGGCAGTGGGCAGTCTTTCCAATTTTTCAACAGCTCGTCTATTTCCTCGCCGCTCCTCGTACACGGGCGTTTTCGGGGTTCGGTTTCACCATCGAACAGATCCTTGCGTTTCCTCCACAGGTCATCGTCGCGAAGCCACCTTCGATGTCCCATGAACACGGTTTTCGAAGACCCGGGACCTCTATCTAGCTGGCGATACGTTGTGTCATCCATGCACCTTACGCATCCAGAAAATCCATGGACTACCTGCCCCGCGAGATATCCGTAACCGAGATAGTCGTGCACTGTCGTGAGCAGTGCGGCTCTCATAGGGAAATATTCTTTCTCTGCGGCGTCCCACATATTGGCTCGCATTTTCCACAGCGTGTCTAGCTCCTCCTTCAGCAGCCCCAGATACAGATTGATGTTGTTCCCTGGTTGTTTTGGCCCTTCAATTAGCATACTCATGTGAATGTACTTCCTCTTCATGCACAACCAGGGGGAAAGGTTGTACATCCACACAAACACAGGCCAGGTGCTATGTGTGCTTCTCTGGCTGCCAAAGGGATTGACTCCATCGGTGCTCGCGCCCAGCACGATGTTCCTTGGATCCTTCCCAAATTCCGGGTATTCGAAGTTCAACGCTTGCCACTGGCTTGCATCCTTAGGGTGACTCAGCATCTTGTCTTTTTTATTTATCTCCGGATCATTTCCCTCATCTTCCCGCTTCTTCTCCTCCCTATCCGCGTGCCAACGCAGGAGCTTTGCTACCTTAGGGTCCGTGAAATACCGCTGCAGACGAGGAGTGATCGGAAAGTACCACACTGATTTTCGAGGAGCTTTCTTCCTCTTCTTGTATCGAGTGACGCTGCACACCGGACATATGGTAGAATCCGCGTGCTCGTCCCGATAAATGATAAAATTGTTCATGCACACATGGTATTTCACGTGCGGAAAATCCAGAGGACACACGATTTTCTTCGCCTCCTCGAAACTGGTCGGGCACTTGTTCCCCTTGGGAAGACGTTCGTGCCAGAATGACATGTTCTCATCGAAGCATGCGTCGGTCATTTTGTGTTTTACCTTCATCTCCAGAGCCATGAGCATTACGTTCAGACGGGTATCCTTGGGCCTGCATCCTTCATACAATGGAGTAACCGCGTCTATCTCTAGTTGATCCAGCTTGGCTTTCTCTTGGGCGGCAGCTCTTGCGTTATCCGTCTGCTTGAGAAGCAGCTCTTGAATATGAGGGTCATGCACCCAGCCTCCATCGTCGTCTGCTCCGGCATCTTCATCTTCATGATCATGCCCTTCGTCTTGATCTTCCCCATCATCATTTACGACATCTTCTACATGATGACTGTGTACAGCATCACCGTCGTGATCATGTCCAGGAGATTCTTCGTCTTCTCGCCCGCCCTCGCCGCGGTGGTACTTGTCTTGTTGCCCTTCCTCATTTCTTCCCCGACCCCCATGGACGACTTCATAGTCATCTTCATCACCTTGCCACCGATAGCCATCCATGAAACCATGCAAGAGCAGGTGGTCCCGCACCTGCCCGAAATCCGGGTCCGCAATAAGGCTCTTCAGCTTGCATCTTCGACACGGACATCTTATCTCCGCCTCGTTCTTTTGAAGCATCTCGGCCTTCGCGGAGCTCAAAAACCTATTCACGATGCCTTCAGTCATCGTGCGGACCATGGTCGCCTGCGGGGTAGAGCAAAATGATATTTTAGAACCAAGAAAAAATTTGGCATGACCTTCCCTAAAAATAGGACAAAAAAGAATGCATAGTGCCAAAATTCTCGCCGAAATGGAAATGAATCAAAACATTCCGGCAAAATATTGGCAACTATCGCATTTCAAATACCGGTACCTTCAAACACAAACATATATGCAACACCACAAACACATGCAACACCACAAACATACATAGATCTAGCTAGGCCACAAAAAGTGCATGTGCACGTTGTTGGAGCGAGCTAGGGAGAAAAAAAGTAGATCTACATCATGAAGATAGCTTTCCCCTTACTTAGCTGTCAAAAAAGGTAATTTCACCACTTAATTTTGATGAATCTATGGTGGAAATGAGGTGAGGAGGAGGAGGCAGCCGAGACAAGCTTGGAGGAGGAGGTGGAGAGAATGAAGTGGGGAAAGTGAGTGGGTAGGTGGGCTGTCCAAAATATCTTGTTGGTCCGAGGTTACTAATGGCGCACCACCACATAATGCGCCATTAGCAACCCTGGTTACTAATGGCGCACCTGCAGGTGGTGCGCCATTAGTAGGTTTGCAAAAAAGTAAAAAAATATATATATACTAATGGCGCACTGTCTTGGCCGTGCGCCATTACTAGTTCTAACTAGTAATGGCGCACTTTGTCATCATGCGCCATTAGTTTGTATGCAAAAATGGGAAAAAAATCAATAGTAGTGGTGCACCGTGAGTCTGGTGCGCCATTAGTGTCTTCCACACTAATGGCGCACCTGCAACCAGTGCGCCATTAGTATATAGTAGTGGCGCACTGTTTACCTGGTGCGCCATTAGAATCAGTCCTATCTATAGCCCTTTTCCTAGTAGTGGATCTTTGGTTATGGCAGGGCTCTTCCAAGGTTTACAAACCAAAGCTGTTCTACTGCCATGCTTTTCAAAATGAAATATTCAACCACTTGCTGTGCTGGATCTGGAAATCCTCTTGCACTATTAAGATCAAGGTTTTTGCTTGGATGCTCATCATGGACAGACTCAACACCAAGGATATGGTTGATAGGAGGCACTGGCACATGGATGATGGTGTTACTTGTAAGCTCTGCCCCCTTCAGGCAAGAGAACAAGAGACCATCTCTTTTTCAACTGCAATTTCAGTGTCAGAGTTTGGAATTATTTGCAGATTGATTGGTCGGATGGAATCTCAATATCTGATTTGGTCATCCAGGCAAGGAGGAGTTTTGATAA
The DNA here is from genome assembly GCF_002162155.2 of Triticum dicoccoides. Taxonomy (NCBI): domain Eukaryota; kingdom Viridiplantae; phylum Streptophyta; class Magnoliopsida; order Poales; family Poaceae; genus Triticum; species Triticum dicoccoides. The sequence goes on along the minus strand of NC_041391.1, from coordinate 419,710,537 downwards.
GCCATTCTTCACTGAAGTAGTGTTTATTGCCTGCTGGAATATCTGGATCATCAGGAATGCCAAGGTTTTCAGAGGTGAGAGGGCAAGTTTCAATAAATGGAGAGGAGCTTTCAGGCATGACATAACTCTGATGCAGCACAGAATCAAATCTGTTTACAAGGATGAATTGCTCAAGTGGATATCTTTCCTGCCACCCTAAGTTTTACCTTCTCTTTATTTTATTTTCTTCTTTACTTTTGGTTACCTCTTGTAATCATGTTGTTGTAACTATTGTCTGGTTTTAATAAAGTTTTGAAATGATGTGGGGTTTTTGCCCCACAGTTCACAGTAAAAAAAACTACCATACTTCTACTATATCAATTCTGAAAAATTAGGACAATGTAGAAAATTTTCATATTAATCATCTTAAAAAAATAAGAATTTATAACGTTCCAGTTAATTTTCAAAATTCCTAGACTAAGTGCAAAAGTTTCTGTTTTTCCACAGAATCAAGTCAACTATCATCCACACTATCCCATAAGCTTTACTTGGCACTTTATTGAAACAAAAGCTATAAAACATGATTACTATAGTAGCCTAATCATGTGAACACACAAAAATAGTAGGGGTAAATGTTGGGTTGTTGATACGTCTCCAACGTATCTATAATTTTTTATTATTCCATCCTATTATATTTTCTGTTTTGGATGTTTAATGGGCTTTACTATGCACTTTTATATTATTTTTGGGACTAACCTATTAACCGAAGGCCTAGTGCAAATTGCTGTTTTTTTGCCTATTTTAGTGTTTCGCAGAAAAGGAATATCAAACGGAGTCCAAACGGAATGAAACCTTCGGGAGAGTTATTTTTGGAACAAATGCAATCCAGGAGACTTGTAGTGGGGGTCAAGAAAGAACCGAGGAGGCCACGAGGTAGGAGGGCGCGCCCAGGGGATAGGCGCACCCCCCACCCTCGTGGGCCCCTCGTGGCTCCACCGACCTACTTCTTTCGCCAATATATACTCATATACCCTGAAAACATCCGAGAGCACCACGAAACCCTATTTCCACCACCGCAACCTTCTGTACCCATGAGATCCCATCTTGGAGCCTTTTCTGTCGCTCTGTCGGAGGGGGAATCGATCACGGAGGGCTTATACATCAACACTGTAGCCTCTCCGATGATGTGTGAGTAGTTTACCACAGACCTTCGGGTCCATAGTTATTAGCTAGATGGCTTCTTCTCTCTCTCTTTGGATCTCAATACAAAGTTCTCCTCGATCTTCTTGGAGATCAATTCGATGTAATTCTTTTTGTGGTGTGTTTGTCAAGATCCGATGAATTGTGGGTTTATGATCAAGATTATCTATGAACAATATTTCAATCTTCTCTGAATTCTTTTATGCATGATTTAATTATCTTTGCAAGTCTCTTCGAATTATCAGTTTGGTTTGGCCTACTAGATTGATCTTTCTTGCAATGGGAGAAGTGCTTAGCTTTGGGTTCAATCTTGCGGTGTCCTTTCCCAGTGACAGCAGGGGCAGCAAGGCACGTAGTGTATTGTTGCCATCAAGGATAAAAAGATGGGGTTTATATCATATTGCTTGAGTTTATCCCTCTACATCATGTCATCTTGCCTAATGCGTTACTCTATTCTTATGAACTTAATACTCTAGATGCATGCTGGATAGCGGTCGATGTGTGGAGTAATAGTAGTAGATGCAGAATTTTCTTGGTCTACTTGTCGTGGACGTGATGCCTATATACATGATCATGCTTAGATATTCTTATAACTATGCGCTTTTCTATAAATTTCTCGATAGTAATTCATTCACCCACCGTAAATTATGCTATCTTGAGAGAAGCCACTAGTGAAACCTATGGCCCCCGGGTCTATCTTTCATCATATTATGTTCCTATTAATTTACTATTCCTTCTGACTTTTATTTTGCAATCTTTACTTTCCAATCTATATCTTAAAAATACCAAAAATATTTATCTTATTATCTCTATCAGATCTCACTTTTGCAAGTGGATGTGAAGGGATTAACAACCCCTTTATTGTGTTGGTTGCAAGGTTCTTATTTGTTTGTGTAGGTATGAGGCGACTTGTGTGTAACCTCCTACTGGATTGATACCTTGGTTCTCAAAAACTGAGGGAAATACTTACGCTGATTTGTTGTATCACCCTTTCCTCTTCAAGGGAAAACCAACGCATGCTCAAGAGGTAGCAAGAAGGATTTCTGGCGCCGTTGCCGGGGAAGCTAACGCTAAGTCAAGACATACCAAGTACCCATCACAACTCTTATCCCTCGCATTACATTAGTTTCCCTTTGCCTCTCATTTTCCTCTCCCCCACTTCACCCTTGCCATTTTTATTCGCCCTCTTTTTCCGTTCGCCATTTTCTCTTTCTTCTTATGTGCTTGTGTGTTGGATTGTTTGTCACAATGGCTCAAGACAATACTAAATTGTGTGATTTTTCCAATACCAACAATAATGATTTTCTTAGCACTCCGATTGCTCCTCTTACCGATGCTGAATCTTGTGAAATTAATGCTACTTTGTTGAATCTTGTCATGAAAGATCAATTCTTTGGCCTTCCTAGTGAAGATGCCGCTACTCATCTAAACAACTTTGTTGATTTGTGTGATATGCAAAAGAAGAAAGACGTGGATAATGATATTGTTAAATTGAAGCTATTTCCGTTTTCACTTAGATATCGTGCTAAAACTTGGTTTTCGTCTTTGACTAAAAATAGTATTGATTCATGGAATAAGTGCAAAGATGCTTTTATCTCTAAGTATTTTCCTCCCGCTAAGTGCAACGATATTATGAATTTTAAGCAACTTGATCATGAGCATGTTGCACAATCTTGGGAGAGGATGAAATTAATGATTCGCAATTGCCCTACACATGGATTAAATTTATGGATGATCCTACACAATTTTTATGCCGGGTTGAATTTTGCTTCTAGAAATCTTTTAGATTCGGCAGCGGGAGGCACTTTTATGGAAATTACTTTAGGAGAAGCTACTAAACTCCTAGATAATATTATGGTTAATTATTCTCAATGGCACACCGAAAGATCTACTAGTAAAAAGGTTCATGCGATAGAAGAGATTAATGTTTTGAGTGGAAAGATGGATGAACTTATGAAATTGTTTGCTAATAAGAGTGCTCCTATTGATCCTAATGATATGCCTTTGTCCACTTTGATTGAGAATAATAATGAATCTATGGATGTTAATTTTGTTGGTAGGAATAATTTTGGTAACAACGCGTATAGAGGAAACTTTAATCCTAGGCCGTTTCCTAGTAATTCCTCTAATAATTATGGTAATTCCTACAAAAACTCTTATGGAAATTTTAATAAGATTCCCTATGATTTTGAGAATAGTGTTAAAGAATTTATGATTTCCCAAAAGAATTTCCATGCTTTGCTTGAAGAAAAATTGCCTAAGATTGATAAATTGGCTAGGAACGTGGATAGAATTTCTCTTGATGTTGATTCTTTGAAACTTAGATCTATTCCACCTAAGCATGATATCAATGAGTCTCTCAAATCTATGAGAGTTTCCATTGATGAGTGCAAGGAAAGAACTGCTAGGATGCATGCTAAGAAAGATTGCTTTGTAAAGGCGTGTTCTTCTAGCTTTCATGACAATAGGGATGAATATCTAAAAGTGATTGATGTCTCTCCTATTAAATCTTTGTTTTGCAATATGAATCTTGATTATGATGGGACTGGAGATGAGTCAACTTTATTTAAAAGGTGACCCAATGATTCGGAGTTTCTAGATCTTGATACGAAAAATGGTAAAAGTGGGACTGATGAGGTCAAAACTTTACATAGCAATGAACCCACTATTTTGGATTTCAAGGAATTTCATTATGATAATTGTTCCTTAATAGATTGTATTTCCTTGTTGCAATCCGTGTTAAATTCTCCTCATGCTTATAGTCAAAATAAAGCTTTTACCAAACATATCGTTGATGCCTTAATGCAATCCTATGAAGAAAAGCTTGAATTAGAAGTTTCTATCCCTAGAAAACTTTATGATGAGTGGGAACCTACTATTAAAATTAAGATAAAGAACATGAATGCTATGCTCTATGTGATTTGGGTGCTAGTGTTTCCACGATTCCAAAAACTTTGTGTGATGTGCTAGGTTTCCGTGAATTTGATGATTGTTCTTTAAATTTGCATCTTGCGGATTCCACCATTAAGAAAACCTATGGGAAGAATTAATGATGTTCATATTGTTGCAAATAGGAATTATGTTCCCATAGATTTCATTGTTCTTGAAATAGATTGCAATCCTACATGTCCTATTATTCTTGGTAGACCTTTCCTTAGAACGATTGGTGCAATTATTGATATCAAAGAAGGAAATATTAGACTCCGATTTCCATTAAGGAAAGGCATGGAACTCTTTCCTAGGAAGAAAATTAAATTACCTTATGAATCTATTATGAGAGCCACTTATGGATTTCATACCAAAGATGATAATACCTAGATCTATTCTTGCCTTTATGCCTAGCTAGGGGCGTTAAACGAAAGCGCTTGTTGGGACGCAACCTAATTTATTTTTGTTTCTTGCTTTTTGGTTATGTTTAGTAATAAATAATTCATCTATCTTCTATTAAGATGTGTTTTCATGTTTTAAATTAGTGTTTGTGCCAAGTAGAACCAATAGGATCTTCTTGGGTGATAGTTGTTTGATCTTGCTGAAAAAGACATAAACTTTGCGCTCACGAAAATAATTGTTGAAATTGACCAGAACATGCTAAAATACCAATTCTTTCGAAGTAGATCATTATACAAATTGTCCAGGTTGTCCTAGTTTTTCAGAAATTTTGGAGTTTCAGAAGTATTCGAACAAATCTGATTACTACAGATTGTTCTGTCTTTGACAGATTCTGTTTTCCATGTGTTGTTTGCTTATTTTGATGAATCTATGGCTAGTATCGGGGGGTATGAACCATAGAGAAGTTGGAATACAGTAGGTGTAACATAAATATAAATAAAGAATGAGTTCATTACAGTACCTTATGGTGGTGATTTGTTTTCTTATACTAACGGAGCTCATGAGATTTTCTGTTGTGTTTTGTGTTGTGAAGTTTTTAAGTTTTGGGTAAATATTTGATGGATTATGGAATAAGGAGTGGCAAGAGCCTAAGCTTGGGGATGCCCAAGGCACCCTATGTAACGCCCCGGATGTAACTTTCCATATTCGTAACTCCAACTCTTGCCTTTTCTGGAGATGCGATATGATATTTCCTTCGTGGTTGGGTTTTTTCTTTTGTTTTGCTTTTTGTTTGTGTCTTGCATTTCATCTCTTAGCATCATGTGCATTGCATCTGCATGTTTTCAAAGCTTGCACCCATTCGTAGTTATCGCGTTCCCCTTTGCTTTCGTTGACCGTTCCGAGACCAACCGTGTTTTCGTTTCCCTCTTGTCCAACCACCTAACCTCTCTTGCCAGCTCGCAGCCCCCTCGCGCGCGTGTCCGAAACATCCCCGAACCCGAACTGCACGGTCATGACCGTTGGATTCGAATCATCCCCTAACATCTATAAAACATCTCTGTTTTCTTATTTGGACCTCGTAGCCTATTTATCTCGATCGTTTGATTTTAATCGGAGGGTCCTATTAGCGCCTAACCAAAATCCTTGCTATATATACTGCCTAACCCTAGATTCCAAGAGCCATGTCCCATCCTTCCGTGTCCGCCGCCGCCACTGTTCTCTTGGGATCCCTCCCGATCCACCTCGTCTTCAGCCACCCACCAACCAGAGCATCGCCCGATCCTCTCTGTCCCATCCAACTTAGATCCACCTCCCATGATTCCCGCACACGCAGCCAACCCCGAGCGCCGCCCTCACCCTCGAGCTCCACCGGAATCGCGCCCCTGGATCCTCTGCTTCGAGCACCTCCATGGAGTCGAGCTCCTGCGCCTCCTCTTGTTCTTCCCGAGGGTCAACAGAGCTCGCCAGCCTCCTCTACCTTGTCCCCGCCTGCCGTTCCTGTGCCGCTCCTCGCTGGAACTGCGTCAAGCCGTCATCCTTCGTCCCCGCAACCTCCCCGCTCTCCTGGTCGATGCAGGGAGACGAGCTCCTCCCGAGGCCAGCCACCTAACCAGCAGCCGCTCCAGGCCGTCGCCCCAGTCATCCTCGACCTCCTCCCCGTCCCGTTCGTCTGCACCGCTGTCGTCACGCCAAGGCCGGCGCCCCTCTGCTCAGCTCATCTCAGACTAGCAGCAGGTCCACGTCGCCCCTCCTTCTTTTCTCTGCTCATCGGACCGACTGACCCTGTCATCACCGCCGTTTTGTGCAGGTCCGGACGACCTCTCAAGCAGGCAGGGCCACCCGAGAGGCCCAGCCCCGAGGAGACCCCATATCACCTTCGTCCTTGCCATCTTAGGACAGATCCGGAGGTTCGCCGCCCCTCTTCATCCCCGCCATCCCCGTCGCTTGCGGCCGCCAAGTCCCATCCGCGCCAGGCCACCGTGGCGCGTCGTCTACTTCTCCTGCAACGAGCAGCAGCAGCTGAGTCGTCGTCTCGTTGACCGCGGCCCCGCGCCTCCTCGTTCGATCCAGCCAAGACCAGCTGCGACCGGCCCAGCCGCGCCCTTCAGCCACCCCAGTACACCACCGAGCCAACCCAAGTGCCGTGGTGAGAAGTCCAGTCCGCCTCAGATTTGGCCTGCGTAGTTTTTTTTCTCTGTCTGGCGAATTTCTCTATTTATCCTAAGAGTGCAGTTTTGCAGAAAACCCTCCTAGTTCATGCATTTAATTACTCACAAACCGTGCATCGGATTAAAATGTTTTAAATATGTAAAATGCTTAGAATTTTGTGCAGATTAATAATATGCCACTTTCATCCATGTTTAAAATGTTTAAAATGATGTTTATTTAAATTTGCTCAAATGCCATGTTAAAATGATTTATTTCATAACTAAATAACCGTAGCTCCAATTTTAGTAAACTTTATATGTAAATGGGGTGGAAAAATGCCTAGTTTAACATGGTGCATTTCATTTTGCTGTTTAACATCATTAAAATATGTTTTAGGGCATAACAGTACCAAAACTAAAATATGGACATGAGGATTTTCCGGAATTATTGTTTGTTGTTTCCGGCCTCATTTAAATTTCCTAGATACATAGTTTTATTATGCTTCACCTCTTGCCATGTTAATCAACATTTAATATTGTTGGGTACCTAAATGGGAGCTAACTAAATAGTTGAATGTGGTGTTTTGTGAATATGCAACTCGTTGCATATTGAGCTCCACTTAACTTGTAGTATTGTTTGTTGCACTTTGCCATGCCATGCCTCATTAAACCGGACATGCATCATACATACTTGTTTGTGCATCATGCCATGTTTATGCTTGTGCATTTACCATGTTGTTTGTTTCTTTACGGTGTTGCTTCCTAGTTCCGGTAATGTTGCAATTGTGAGGATTCGTTCGACTACTCCCGTTCGTCTTCTTCATGGACTCGTTCTTCTTCCTAGCGGGATTTCAGGCAGGATGACCGCTACCCTGGATCTCACTACTATCATTGCTATGCTAGTTGCTTCGTTCTATCGCTTTGCCCCGCTACCTATCTCTTGTTGATCAAGCCACCAAAATTGCCATGTCAGCCTCTAACCTTTTTCACCCTTCCTAGCAAACCGTTGTTTGGCTATGTTACCGCCTTGCTCAGCCCCTCTTATAGCGTTATTAGTTGCAGGTGAAGTTGATGATTCCTCCATGGTGGACAGGATTATGTTGGGATATCACAATATCTCTTATATTATTAATGCATCTATATATTTGGTAAAGGGTGGAAGGCTCGGCTTTATGCCTGGTGTTTTGTTCCACTCTTGCCACCCTAGCTTCCATCATACTGGTGTTATGTTCCCGGATTTTGCGTTCCTTACGCGGTTGGGTGATTTATGGGACCCCATTGACAGTTCGCTTTGAATAAAACTCCTCCAGCAAGGCCCAACCTTGGTTTTACCATTTGCCTCACCTAGCCCTTTTTCCCTTGGGTTTCCGGAGCCCGAGGGTCATCTTTATT
>NC_041391.1:419639109-419702180 GCF_002162155.2 Triticum dicoccoides | reverse complement strand
GTGAGTGTTGGTCCAACCTGTCAGCCGCTGGTGGCCACTAGGGGCAACTCTGGGATGGCCTACCGGAAGTTTGGACAATCCGGTGTGCCCTGAGAACGAGATATGTGCAGCTCCTATCAGGATTTATCGGCACATTCGGGCGGCTTTGCTGGTCTTGTTTTACCATTGTCAAAATGTCTTGTAAACCGGGATTCCGAAACTGATCGGGTCTTCCTGGGAGAAGGTATATCCTTCGTTGATCGCGAGACCTTATCATGGGCTAAGTTGGGACACCCCTGCAGGGTATTATCTTTTGAAAGCCGTGCCCGCGGTTATGTGGCAGATGGGAATTTGTTAATGTCCGGTTGTAGATAACTTGACACCAGATACGAATTAAAACGCATCAACCGTGTGTGTAGCCGTGATGGTCTCTTCTCGGCGGAGTCCGGGAAGTGAACACGGTTTTGGGTTATGATTGACGTAAGTAGGTGTTCAGGATCACCTCTTGATCATTGCTAGCTTCACGACCGTTACTTTTGCTCCTCTTCTCGCTCTCATTTGCGTATGTTAGCCACCACATGCTTAGTCGCTGCTGCAACCTCACCACTTTACCCCCTTCCTTTCCCATTAAGCTTTGATAGTCTTGATACCCATGGTAATGGGATTGCTGAGTCCTCGTGCCTCACAGATTACTACAACAACAGTTTCAGGTACAGGTTATGCGATGATCTTGACGCGAGAGCGATGCTTATTTGTTTTGGAGTTCTTCTTCCGCTTCTTCTTTGATCAGGGGATAGGTTTCAGGTCAGCAGCCTGGGCTAGCAGGGTGGATGTCGTTTGAGCTTCTGTTTGTGTTTCATCCATAGTCGGATGTTGATCTTATGTATGTTGTATTGATGTATTCGTGCGGCATTGTATGCCTTATGTATGCATCCCCATCTATTATGTAATGTTGATGTAATGATATCCACCTTGCAAAAGCGTCTTCAAGATGCGCTTCTATCCTTGGTGGGACCTTCGAGTTCCTTTAGGATAGGGACGCATCTTGGGCGTGACACCCTAAGGGAAAATTCAAGGACAACCAAAAGCCTAAGCTTGGGGATGCCCCGGAAGGCATCCCCTCTTTCGTCTTTGTCTGTCGGTAACTTTACTTGAGGCTATATTTTTATTCACCACATGATATGTGTTTTGCTTGGAGTGTCTTGTATGATTTGAGTCTTTGCTTTTTAGTTTACCACAATCATCCTTGCTGTACACACATTTTGGAGAGACACACATGAATCAGAATTTATTAGAATACTCAATGTGCTTCACTTATATCTTTTGAGCTAGATAATTTTACTCTAGTGCTTCAGTTATATCTTTTAGAGCACGGTGGTGGTTTTATTTTATAGAAATAATTGATCTCTCATGCTTCACTTATATTATTTTGAGAGTCTTTTAGAACAGCATGGTAGTTTGCTTTGTCTATAAAATTAGTCCTAATATGATGAACATCCAAGATAGGTATAATAAAAACTATCATATAAAGTGCATCGAATACTATGAGAAGTGTTATACTTGATAATTATTTTGAGATATGAAGATGGTGATATTAAAGTCATGCTAGTTGAGTAGTTGTGAATTTGAGAAATACTTGTTCTAAAGTTTGTGATTCCCGTAGCATGCACGTATGGTGAACCGTTATGTCATGAAGTCGGAGCATGATTTATTTATTGATTGTCTTCCTTATGAGTGGCGGTCGGGGACGAGCGATGGTCTTTTCCTACCAATATATCCCCTAGGAGCATGTGCATAGTACTTTGTTTCGATAACTAATAGATTTTTGCAATAATTATGTGAGTTCTTTATGACTAATGTTGAGTCCATGGATTATACGCACTCTCACCCTTCCACCATTGCTAGCCTCTCTAACACCTTCCTCAAAACAGCCACCATACCTACCTATTATGGCATTTCCATAGCCATTCTGAGATATATTTCCATGCAACTTACCACCGTTCCATTTATTATGACACGTTCCATCATTGTCATATTGCTTTGCATGATCATGTAGTTGACATCGTATTTGTGGCAAAGCCACCTTTATAATTCTTTCATACATGTCACTCTTGATTCATTGCATGCCCCGGGACACCGCCGGAGGCATTCACATAGAGTCATATTTTGTTCCAAGTATTGAGTTTTAATTTTTGAGTTGTAAGTAAATAAAAGTGTGATGATCATCATTATTAGAGCATTGTCCCAAGTGAGGCAATGATGATGGAGACTATGATTCCCCCACAAGTCGGGATGAGACTCCGGACAAAAAGAAAAAAAGAGGCCATAAAAAAAGCAAAAAAGGCCCAAATAAAAAAATAAAAAAATATGAGAGAAAAAAGAGAGAAGGGACAATGTTACTATCCTTTTACCACACTTGTGCTTCAAAGTAGCAGCATGATCTTCATAATAGAGAGTCTCCTATGTTGTCACTTTCATATACTAGTGGGGATTTTACATTATAGAGCTTGGCTTGTATATTCCAATGATGGGCTTCCTCAAAATGCCCTAGGTTTTCGTGAGCAAGCGAGTTGGATGCACACCCACTTAGTTTCTTTTGTTGAGCTTTCATACACTTATAGCTCTAGTGAATTCGTTGCATGGCAATCCCTCCTCACTCACATTGATATCTATTGATGGGCATCTCCATAGCCTGTTGATATGCCTAGTTGATGTGAGACTATCTTCTCCTTTTTGTCTTCTCCACAACCACCATTCTATTCCACATATAGTGCTATGTCCATGGCTCATGCTCATGTATTGCGTGAAGATTGAAAAAGTTTGAGAACATCAAAAGTATGAAACAATTGCTTGGCTTGTCATCGGGGTTGTGCATGATTAAATACTTTGTGTGATGAAGATAGAGCATAGCCAGACTATATGATTTTGTAGGGATAACTTTCATTGTCCATGTTATTTTGAGAAGACATGATTTCTTTGTTAGTATGCTTGAAGTATTATTATTTTTATGTCAATATTAAACTTTTATTGTCAGGACCCCGACTCAATGCCACATCGATCTAGCATGTAACACCTCATATCACTTTGCGGCCTCACGCACGGTATCCCTGCGGGTGTCACCTTACCTTGCCCGGGACCGTTTGCACATTTTGGCACACATATATGATAGTGTTGCTAGCATCCATATGACAAGGAGCCCGGGCTGACATGGCTAGTTGTGAACCCAAAGTGGCACTAACTTACAGGGACAGACATACATGACCCAGCAACGAACGTGTCGGTCATCAGCGAGTGATTCCGAGCTGTAGCACTAGGCTAGCAGGACTCCAGTAAACCGGGCTATAGCGGGCTAACAGGACTCCGGTAGTCATCACGTGACATTTCCCCGTAGGGACAGACACATGAACGAAGAAGGACACATGCCGGCCAGCCTAAGTGTTCCGGAGCAGTAGCAAGCTACCAGGGCTCAGTGGAAGCACTAGGAGACATTTCCCAGTAAGAGAGGCTTCCAAGGATAAACAACTAGATAGTCAGATCCCACACATACCAAGCATTTCAATCATACACACAATATGCTCGATATGTGCAAATACAACATGGCATCACAACATGACTCTACAACTCAAGTACTTTATTTAAAGGCCCAGTGAGCCATACATATCATACACACAAGTACGGGTCACACGACCCAGCATTCAAGTCATCCAAACATACAAGCCAATAGAGGAAGTAACATGTCTGAGTACAGACGACTAGAAAATAAAAGAGGCTTGAGAAAGCCTGACTATACTATATGACCCATCGTGAGCTCAAGATCACCACCTGGACTTTAGCCTACTCGTCAACATCGACGTCTATGAAGAACCCATCAGAAGGGGTTGCAGCGTCTTCTGTAAAACGTAAATTGAGCAAACATGAGTACAAAGGTACTCAGCAAGATTTACATCAGATCCTACATACATGCACATTATCAAGAAGGGATGGTGGGGTTGTTGCAGCAAGCTAGCTTCGACTCTTGGCTAAGATATCTTATGAGACACCAACTTGAAATTGTTTTGCGCACTCGAGTCCACTACACACCACTTCAATACACTACCGAGGATCCACCCCCGTCATCCTACGGAAGAGCCATCCTCGGCACTCACGCTTATCTTGAGGCTTTTAGTAGTATCCATTTACTTGTCTATGAACTGCATAGGCAACCAAGTAGTCCTTTACCGTGGACGCGGCTATTCGAATAGATGATGTTAACCCTGCAGGGGTGTACTTCTTCATACATGTTTCCACCACTTAGCGTCTGCACACGACGCGTGTTCGGCAGACTTCAAGCGAAAGCCGACGTCGGTGTAGAGCACGACCTACCTAAACACCTAAGTCTCTAGTCCAGGTTTATCGCCTATTCAGGTTCCATCCGCAGGGAGTCCGGCCGAGGTTTGCACATACGGCCCGAACGATGTGTACGGGGTTCCGAGACATCTAATGGGTTCCCGGCATGCCCGGCCACGTACCCACCGCATCATAGCCCACCCCGAGGTCAGCGCTGCCCACGGCCTCCAGTAAGCTACAAACACTAGAAACTACTTGCAACTCTTGGACAGAGGACTAGGGTGGATAAGAAGATGAGCGGGGTCATATTTCAGGTCCCAATGCATGGTAGTAGCTGAATCTTAAATCACACATACAGATCTCAGTGCTTAAGGATGGTTTCAATGAAACAACCCACCATGTACTCCTACATGGCCTCTCATCGATACCTTTACCAAATCGTGTTCAACACGTCACTCTCTTTACCGACATGCTCATTTCACTCTATCTCATCACCCAGATGAACCCGACCTGACACGACTCTAAGCATAGCAGTCATAGCAAGGTAGGAAACACATACACATGGCTCAATCAACACCTACACATGCTAGTGGGTTCCATCTAGTTACTGTGGCAATGACAGGTCATGTAGAGGAAATGGGTTCAACTACCATAGCACACAACAGTTTGAAACGCGTTGTCTTAATGCAGTAAAAGAGAGTAGAGGCGAGAACATGGGATTGTATCGATATGATCAATTGGTTGGTTGTTTGCCTTGCGGGTCCGTGGACTGGTATTGCTCCTCGTTTGGATACTCGCGATACTCTTCGGTGGCAGAACCTGCCGCAGAGAGCACCGATATACAATCATCCCCAAACAATGTGCAACAATATGATGCATGCATGAGACATGGTAAAATAACTGTATTAGGCTAATGCAACTAAGACCAGATGGGTTTGGACCATTTTGAATCAAAGATTCAAGTTCCAAGCTCATATATGGCCCTTAATAGTGCTTTATCATGTTCTGCACTAAACAGCAGGTTAACCTGCTTAAACATGCACGAAACTAGTAAAGATGGATAGATTGGATTTTTTTGATCACTTTTCATATATAACACTTTGCATTTGGAGCTACAGATTAATTTCTATGAATTTTTGAAGTTTGTAGCATTTTCTGGAATTTCTTCTATAAGAATAAATCTAGTAAACAAATTATTGCATCAACATTGCGTCTGGGTGACGTCAGCGGTCAACCGAGACGGTCCAGGTCAAACCTGACCAGTGGGTCCCGCGTGTTAGTGTCATTAGACTAACTTATTTTAGTTAGTACTAATCCTAGGTTAATTAGTAGGGCGGGCCCCACTTGTCATTAACCCAGGGGGGTCAAACTGGGTCCACTCGGGGTCAAACTCGGTCAGCGGGGTCAAACTCGCTGGCGTTTAGCCGCCGGCGAGGTCAAACGCGGCGGGGCAGTGCGGGATTCGTGCTCCGACGACCAAATGGGCGGCGGAGGTCATCTACGTGTAGCTAGGGACGAGTCGCGTCCAATGGTGGCGGTGGTTGGGCTCGGGGTCACCGGAAACACCGCCGGCGACGACCTTGGCGGCTGCCGAAGCTCGGGCGAGCTCAGGCTCGTTGCTAGGTGGCATGGCGAGGAGCATGGAGTAGTGGTGCGGGCTCCTGGAGGTGCGATGAGGCTAACAGGCAGGGTGGCGAGGCTGTTGCATGGCCGGAGTCATGTCGGCAACGAGCTCGGCGGCAGCGCGTGCGGTTGACCCTCATGCGGTCGCTACGGTGCTCGAGGACAGGAACGGAGAGGATGGGGAGGTAGCTAGGCTCTCGGTGGTCACGGCGGAGCAGACGACAAGGTCGGGGACGAGCTGTTGTAGCGGTGATGGCGAAAGGGATCTCTGGCGACGGGCGGTGAAGACGAGGTCGGTGGAGGCGGTGCGGAGCGTGCGAGCGCTCGGGGCTCAGCTAGCTCGACGGAGCAGACGACGGCGGAGCTCGTGGACATGGTGGAGCGGTGCGAGGACGACGGTGGGCGCGGCTACGACGGTGGTGCGGCGGCAGCTGCTTTGGCCATGGCGGGAGAGGGCGAGAGAGAGGACAGGGGGGAGAATGAGATGTCCAGGGGCTCGGGGCGGCGCCGATGAGGCCCTTCGAGGCGTCACGCTGGCGCGGGCGACGCGGGCAGGCAGGGAGGTGGTGTGGCGAGCTCGGCGGCGTCGCGGTGTCCCTCCTCTGCCTACTGGCAGAGGTGGGTGGTGACTGGCATGGGCCAGGTGGGCCAGTCAGTGCAGGTAAGTGGCCTCTGGCCTTTCTCTCTCTCTCTCTCTCTCTCTCTCTCTCTTCATTTAAATTGTTTTTCTATTTTTCTGCAACTGTTTCGCTTTATTAAAAATAGCTAGGCATTTCCAACAATCCTGAAAATAATTAGGGGCTTTGTTTAGGATATTTCCAACAGCCCACACTTATTTCCAGAATTATTTGAGCATTTAAAATATTTTATATTATTTAAATGCCCAAACTCAAATAGCTAAAGATTTAATCTAGTGACCTTATGTGTCCTAGAAAAATGTGAACCAATTTTGGCAGAGGTTCTAACCCAAGACAGAAATGATGGACATTTTAGAAGGGCATTTCAGGTTCATTGCAATTATTTTTAGTTAACCCTAGTTGGGTTCAGGGGGGTGCTGGGGGTTTTGTCATCCCCATTTCAAGTTTTTGATGAAGGATAAACATGATGCAACACTCTAATGCATGAACTAGCTAGGGTGTGACAACTCACCCCCACTCAGAAAAATCTCATCTCGAGATTTAGGATCCTCCGACAAGAAGGCGGGATATTCGAGTAGAAGACGATCCTCCCTTTCCCAAGTTGCTTCTTTCTCAGAATGGTGCGACCATTGAACCTTGAGAAACTTGATATTATGACGTCGTGGTACGCTCGGCTTGATCGAGGATATGAACGGGGTATTCTCGGTACGTGAGATTATCTTGAAGATCAAGCGTTTCATGGTCCACTCCACGGATAGGCTCCTAGAAGAAACGCCTGAGTTGAGAGACGTGGAAGACATCATGGACTTTGGAGAGATGCAGAGGTAGTTCCAATTGGTAGGCAACTTCTCCTCGTTTGGCAAGAATGCGAAAGGGTCCAATGTAGGGAGGAGCCAATTTTCCTTTGATACCGAAGCGATGGGTTCCCTTCAGAGGAGTAACCCGAAGGTAAGCCTTCTCGTCAACCTCAAAAGTCATAGCCATATGTTTTCGGTCATATTGGCTCTTTTGACGAGATTGGGCTGTTTTCAACTTTTCACGAACGATGCGAACTTGTTGTTCTGCTTCCTGGATCATATCCGGGCCAAAGAATTGTCTTTCTCCGGTTTCTGACCAGTTAAGAGGCGTTCGACACCTTCGTCCATAGAGAACTTTAAAAGGGACTTTACACAAGCTAGATTGATAGCTGTTGTTATAAGCAAATTCGGCAAATGGAAGGCATTTCTCCAAATCCATTCCGAATGAGATAACAGAAGCTCGAAGCATGTCTTCTAGAATTTGGTTGACGCGTTCTACTTGACCACTTGATTGAGGGTGAAAGGCGGTGCTGAAGGAAAGACGGGTTCCCATAGCATTTTGGAAAAGTTTCCAAAATCGAGAGGTGAAGAGGTTTCCTCGATCTGAGTTGATTTCCAATGGAACACCACGGAGAGACACTATCCGAGAGATATACAAGTCTGCTAGATGACTAGCAGTTATGCTCTCACGAACAGGCGAGAAATGGCCCACTTTGGAGAGATGATCGATAATGACAAAGATAGTGTTATTCCCTCTCTTGGTCCTGGGAAAACCGGTGATGAAATCCATACCAATTTTATCCCATTTCCATTCAGGAATAGCTAAGGGTTGAAGGGTGCCAGCAGGCCGTTGATGCTATGCTTTTACACGACGACAGACGTCGCAATTAGCAACAAATTGAGCAATGTCTCTCTTCATCCTAGTCCAGCAGAACCTCTAGCATATGTCCTGATACATCTTAGTACTTCCGGGATGAATGGTGAGAGGAGATTCATGAGCTTCCTTAAGGATCAACTGCCATAGATGCTGGTTTTTGGGAATCACTAGACGGTTTTCAAAGTACACAACACCATGATCATTTGTAGAGAAACATTTAGCATCTCCGCTAGCAATGTTATCCTTGATCCGGGATATCCCCTTATCTCGCTTTTGGGCAGCGATGATTTGATCCATAAGAGTAGGTTTCGCCACCAAGGTGGAAAGTAATCCTTGAGGAACAATGTGAAGGTTAAGCTTTCGAAATTCCTCATGGAGAAGTGGTTGACTTTGTTGTAACATCAGATTGTTACAATAAGATTTACGACTTAGTGCATCAGCCATGACATTGGCCTTTCCTAGGGTGTAAGTTATTCCTAAGTCAAAATCTGTGATCAACTCGACCCAACGTCTTTGCCTAAGATTCAAATCCGGTTGGGTGAATATATACTTCAGACTTTGGTGATCAGTGAAGATTTCCCAACGATTACCAAAGAGCTAATGTCGCCAGGTTTTGAGTGCATGGACTACAGCTGCAAGCTCTAGATCATGAGTAGGAGAATTTTCCTCATGTGGGTGCAATTGCTGTGAAGCATAAGCAATTACGTGACAATCTTGCATGAGAATGCAGCCTAGTCCTTGGAGAAATCTGGTGGTACCAGTACGGGAGCATAAGTCAGGCATCTTTTCAGTTCCTAAAAACTATGCTCGCACTATGGGTCCACTCGAACTTTTTATCTTTCTTGAGGAGTTCAGTTAGAGGTTTAGCAACTTTGGAGAAGTTATCAACAAGGCGGCGACAATAGCTCGCTAAGCCAAGGAAACTCCGAACTTGCTTGACCAATTCAGGTGGAGTCCAATTAAGAACGGCTTGAACTCGCTCGGGATTGACTGCAATACCCTTAATAGAGATTACATGGCTAGATAGGTCACTTCTGGCAATCAAAATTCACATTTAGAAAATTTGGCATAAAGGCGATGCTCTTGAAGTTTCATCAACACTAGCCTTAGATGCTCGGCATGTTCTTCCTCATTCTTGAAGTAGATGAGTATATCATCGAGGTAGACCACAACGAATTTATCCAAGTACTCCATGAAGATTGAGTTCATTAACCGAGAGAAAGTGGCTGGGGCGTTGGTTAAACCGAAGGACATGACAGTGTACTCGTATTGGCCGTAACGAGTAACAAAGGCCGTCTTGGGAATATCCCCGTTCTTGATTTTGGTTTGATGGTAGCCCAACCTCAAATCCATCTTAGAGAAGACTAAGGATCTAGCGAGCTGATCATACAGGTCTTTGATCCTGGGGAGCGGATACTTGTTCTTTATTGTGACCAAGTTGACGGGTCGATAATCTACAACCATCTGATCCGTACCATCCTTCTTATCGACAAAGAGGATGGGACAAGCCCATGGAGACGAACTAGGACGGATGAAACCCTTTTTCAAGGACTCATCGAGTTGTTTCTTAAGTTCGGCTAGTTCTAGTGGTGCCATCTTATAGGGTCTTCTAGAGATTGGGACAGTTCCTGGAATAAGATCTATCACGAACTCGACATCTCGGTCAGGTGGAACACCTGGCAATTCTTCTAGAAAGACATCCGGAAAATCACGGACTACCGGAACGTCTTCAAGGTCCGGCAAAGGACTGACATTGATAGAATATAGCTGTCGCTTAGCTACTCGGGTCAAGACATTGACTATCTCACCCGATGGATGTGTAAGTTGAATAGCCCTAGAGAAGCAATCAATCTTGGCATGATGGGCTGACATCCAGTCCATACCCAAGATGATATTAATATCCGAAGATTTGAGAGCTATTAATGATCCAAGGAAAACAAGTCTGTCGACCTGAATTTCATTCCCATGGCTTACTCTAGAGGTTTGCCATCTAGAACCAGGAGTAGAAATTTCCATGGTGGGAGGCATGTCACAAAATGCGGTGTTATGCAAACGAGCATAGTTTTCGGATATGAATGAATGAGATGCTCCAGTATCGAAAAGAACAGATGCCGGATGGCAGTTAACAAGGAGCGTACCGAGAACGACGTTAGGATCCTCCTGAGCCTCTTCAGCTGAGACACATTTCACATGGCCACGTGCAGCAGTGGCCGGCTTGGCGTAGTACACCTTCCCTATTGGCTTGCCACGGCCAACAACCTTTCCAGACTGGTTGGCGTTGGTCTGGGGACACTCTCGCATGTAGTGGCCCGGTTCCCCATGTCGGTGTCAAAACCGGCGGATATCGGGTAGGGGGTCCCAAACTGTGCATCTAAGGCTAATGGTAACAGGAGGCAGGGGATACGATGTTTTACCCAGGTTCGGGCCCTCTCGATGGAGGTAATACCCTACTTCCTACTTGATTGATCTTGATGATATGAGTATTACAAGAGTTGATCTACCACGAGATCGTAGAGGCTAAACCCTAGGAGCTAGCCTATGATTATGATTGTTCTTGTCCTACGGACTAAACCCTCCAGTTTATATAGACACCTGAGGTGGCTAGGGTTACACAAAGTCGGTTACAAAGAAGGAGATCTAACATCCGAATCGCCAAGCTTGTCTTCCACGCAAAGGAGAGTCCCATCCGGACACGGGACGAAGTCTTGAGTCTTGTATCTTCATAGTCCAACAGTCCGACCAAAGTATAAAGTACGGCTGTCCGGATACCCCCTAATCCAGGACTCCCTCAGTAGCCCCTGAACCAGGCTTCAATGACGACGAGTCCGGCGCGTAGATTGTCTTCGGCATTGCAAGGCGGGTTCCATCTCCGAATACTTCAAAGTAATCTCGAACACTCAAATCGTGTCCGGCTCTACAAGACGATTTCACATACCACCGTATAGAGAACAATATTCCACAAATATAATCTGCTGACAACTTTAGATAACATGACATCACACCATGCTAGAGTAATTATTCGAACCGTTTCTCAACCAGCTACTGCGCATATTGTGAGGCGGTTTCCTGGCCACGTCTTGTCGAAGCAGAGATCATGTCCCCCTTATTGTGGGATTCCCATCAATATGGGTGCGGGCAACCCCACTACGCCTGTTGGTATAACTCCGTGTTTTTAGGCAAGTCCCAAATGGTCACGCTGAGGACGCTTGATATTCACCCTCTTTATAGAGGGGCCAAGGCCTATCCCACCCTCTTGCCACGCTTGCTCAAGCTTAGGCACTTCCGATCTTCCGCATCTTGAGTTCCAACACCCGAAGCTCAAGCTTAGGCACTTCCGATCTTCAATCATGTTCGGATCCAACCTCCAAGGCCGGTGGATGGCCTCTCAGTCACAAAGGATGTCATTGCAAAGCTTAGGGAGGCCAGATATCTGACCGCCCACATCAAGCACAGGCTTCCTGCTCCATGGCAGGTCATCCCTACTCCCGAGCCCAACGAGAGCGTGTATTTGTTTCTCACTTCCTCCATGGCTTAGGCTTCACCCACGATCCCTTCGTGAGAGGGCTCATGTTCTATTACGGGCTACATTTTCATGATCTAGCTCCGGACTCCGTCCTTCACATCTCGTCATTTATCGTTGTGTGTGAAGCCTTCCTCCACATCACCCCGCACTTCGGCATATGGCTCAAGACCTTCAATGTAAAGCCGAAGGCGATCGATGGGCGACACGCGGAGTGCGAAGGCGCTGCAATAAGCAAAAACGCTGATGCCCCATGGCCAGAGGGCTTCTTCCTGGAGGTGTCCGATCTATGGCAGCGGAGGTGGTTCTACATCATGGCTCCTAGAGGCACAAAGTGGGCGGCTGCCCCCGACTTCCGCTCGGGCCCTCCGCCTCAACTGGCGTCGCGGGCCAACGTGGGGCCGGACTGGGGGCCTACTAATGATGTACCGACATTGCAGAGTCGTATTAGGGAGCTTCTTGAGAGGGACATCGGTCTTGTCAGCATAATTTAGGTAATGCTAGTCCGACGGATCTTGCCGTGCAAACGTCGGCCTCTCCAGACGTGGGAGTTGAACCCGGAAGGTCCGCGAACTATTCAACACTTCTCCAGCATGACGCTCGATGTATAGGTTATTCTTCAGACCACAAGTAAAGTGTCCGGACACCACCGAGTATGCGGGCCTAAGCTGCAACCGCCCAAATACTCAAGTAAGTAACCCTGAAACTGAACACTTTGTTTATATTTATCACAACATTATTCTGAAAACCATCCACGGCCAGGATTGGCTCAGCAAGGCGGAGAGAATCAGGTGTCCGGCACCACTTCCCGAAGGCTCGCCTAGCCCTGCAATAGCCAGGATTCTTAGCCGTGTGCTAAGTCAAGTGCCCTCGGGGAAAGACGAAGGGAAGAATAGAGAAGCAGAGCTTCACACATTGTGCATCCAAACCGGGGGAATTACTGTCTCCACGAAGGAGGATAGTCAGGGAGGGGACTCTAAGGTCTCCTCCCCAAAAGGGAAGAAGAGGGCAGCCTCCGAAGACTTGGAAACGGAGGTGCCAAGACAAGGGAAGAAAACTTCGCCTGGGGGCCCTGTCCCGGAGGGCATCCTCACCGCGCCATGCCCGCAAACGGGCCAGCCCTCCACCGAGCTGTAAGTTAATTGTAAATACAAAGCTACTGCTTCCTCCTCCAGAACAATAACCAGGATCCATCCTTTGTAGTCCGGCTAGTAGCTCTTCTCGACAGAGTTCGTCTTCGGGAGATCTTCTTCCGGAGATGATGGAGAGTGAAACCCCACAGACCTCTCCGCCCCATGGGGCGGGCGACCCCGAGGTGTCATCACGGAGGAGTCCAGATTCGCCGAGGCAAGAAGCTAACACTTCGACCGCCCTGAGCCCGGAGCGTTCGGCTCCTACGGGGGGCAATAAAAAGGGTCTGGTACAGTCTGGCGGCCGACCGAGCATGCTGACAGGCCTTCTGGAGCAAGCTGCTCTCTCGGAGGATCACCGTGCGTTAATGGGCATGGTGCTTGAGAAGATTTCATCCTCCACAAGCAGGTTGAATGAAGCTTTTACGAGCCTGCTCAAAGGCTTTGAGGTACATACATATTTTTTTGGTTGTACCACACGTGCTAGGTGTGCTCCGTATAGATAGTAGCCCCTGAGACTCTGGTTGCCAGCCCTAGGCGGCAAACGGAGGATCACACTCTCAAGTAATGATCCCACTGCATTCATGCGCAGCTAAGGGTCCAGCGGTAGACCGGACCGCTGAATTCGCAGAACTGAGGCGACAGATTGAAGTTGTGGACGTCGACATCACGCTTGTGAATGAGCGGTTTGACGAGTCACAGAGTATGTGCTCTGTTTTCCTCATTTGTTATAGGAAATATTACGAGGAGCATGATGTTAATGTGATATGCTTTGGCTGCAGGCGAAGCTGCTGCCGGGGAGGCCCTGAGGGTAGAACTTGCCCTAGCCAAGGAACAAGCCCGAGCTAGCAATGCGGCTGCCCTAAAGGCGGCCGAAGATTTGATAGCCAAACAGGCTGCTCATCGCCGAAGCAAAGATAAAATAGCCGAGATGGCTGTGGAGCTGAGAGATGCCGCCGGCCGGTATGAGCTCCTTGAAAAGGAGAATCAGGCGAAGTCGGCTGACCTGAAGAAGGCCCTTGATGCGGCCAAGGAGACGCGTTCCGAAATTAGGGATGCGCGGGAGGAGCTTCGACAGGCCGGAGAAATCGCGGCTGGAAGCCCCTATTTGTTGCAGATGAAGTTCTTAGATCCAAAGTATGCTCCTCTGGATCGGCTCTAGAGTGTTGTAGACGTGTATGCGGATCTGGCAAAAAGTACGGTTGATGCGACCAAGTTTTTCAAGAATCAAAAAGATAGTGAAGTAGAAAGGCTGTTCTGATCGCAATTCAGTGCGCTAACGCGCCCGTTGCCATTGAGTGAAAGGATGGCCGCTATGGACGAGCTCCATTGGTTGTATGATCTTGCAATGAGGTCTGTAATAGACCATCTATGGCCGAAGGGACCGAGGCAGCACAGTTATATTGGTTTAGTGCAACAATTCCTTGGCGTCGTATCACGAATCGATGCCATGAAGAGGTCGGCGTGCATAGAGGGTTCGCGGATGGCTCTTTCCCGTGTTAAAACATATTGGGCGGATATGGAGGCCACCATTATTGCAACCTAGAATCCGGCGGGAAGCCAGGATCCAGCCGAGCACTATTTTGAGCAGGTAACAAAAGGTGCTCGTTTGATAGAGGCTCAGTGCTCGAAGAGTGTCATGTTCGAGTGAGAAGTCGTTCGATTGTAAAAACAAATCTACTTTAATTATAGAGGCTATATTTATACTTTCGCCCGAAAGTGTTATTGTGCCTCCTGTGCGGCTGTCTGATGTATATATATAACCTGAAAGTTAGCAGTCGTTGGCTTCAGCCCCCACGCATACAGTGCGGGGGTGTTCACAAAAATGTCCGTAACCACACTTGATCCAATGTCTTGGTCCATTAAGGAGGTGATCGCACGTCGAACTAGGCAACCGGACTATATAGCTTGAACACTTTCACTTAGCCATAGGAGTTTGACGGTGGGGCTACTATGTAGCCCTTGGTACCTTCGCGTGCATCCGGATACGGGCACGTATGTACATGGCCGGGAAACGGCCCTTCGTTAATGCGGAGGAATCCCGAAGAATCCGATGAGTCCTCGAGTGGTTGACCAGTATCTCGCTATATCATGATAGTCAGTTTTCGGCTTTCTGTACTGAGGTGCTCGTCCAAAATAACCAGGGCACAATCGCAGTAGTTCTCCTTTGACTGCCTTAGCCGATAGAAACATAACGTAAGGCAGCAAACCCAGGATCCGGGCAAACCCAACATTTGACCAAAGACATGATTCGGAGCTGATGCATATAAGCCCAAACTCGCGACGCCGAACACTCCCGAAGGTATTCGGACTTTATAACATGTACTGAGCTGAGTAGCGCCCTTGATTATGAACCTTGTATTTCCAGGTACGTGCGTTAGTCTGTTGTGGCGAAATGCCAATAACGCCAGTATCCCCTGTGGGTGTATTGAGTACCCATGGGATGTCAAGCAACAAGAGACAATAAAGAAGGTTTACACAGGGGCTTAATCTAAAGAGAAACCTTTGAGCGGCGCCCTGCTGCACGTCTGCGACTTTGTCTCCATTGTGTCGTGTCCTGGTAGGGTGTCGCACGAATGGTGTCTGTAAAAAGGAAAACTCACATAAAAGAGTATGGCGTAAGCGTGCGAAGAGTTGGTTGTTATAAATGGATAGTAGGAGTGTAATACATTGGCCTGTTAATAAGCTCAAGCCAAAAGGTGGGCTTTATTGCATGTTTGCAGCCCCTGGTGCCCTCTATGGGATTACGTGTATAGCACCCAGCTCAGGTTTATCTAGGCTATTATCGACGATGGTGCGCCGGACTCGTCTAACCGTGTCCGTGGTCTTAACGACCGACCATGCGTTCTGATAGGAGAGGCCGCTTAGTGTCCGGCTGCTCGAGCCGCCGCATACTCTTCCACACGTAAGGAAAGCTCTTTGTTTCCGCTATCTGTGATGATGCCACGTGGACCGGGCATCTTGAGTTTAAGGTAGGCATAGTGCGGTACTGCGTGGAAGCGAGCGAAGGCCATTCTTCCGAGCAATGCATGATAACCGCTTCAGAGGGGAGCGATTGCGAAGAGTAATTCTTCGCTTTTGAAGTTGTCGGGAGAACCGAATGTCACCTCTAATACGAGGGAGCCCCTGCAGCGGGCCTCAACACCTGGTATCACCCCTTTAAAGGTGGTGTTACTTTGGCTGATTCTAGATGGGTCTATTCCCATCTTGCGGACAGTGTCCTGATATACTAGATTGAGACTACTGTCGCCTCCCATGAGGACACGAGTGAGATGGTATCCATCGATTATTGGGTCGAGAACCAAGGCAGCTGATCCTCCGTGCCGGATACTAGTTGGGTGGTCCCTGTGATCAAAGGTGATCGGGCAGGCCGACCAGGGGTTGAGTTTGGGGGCAACGGGCTCTACAGCGTATACGTCTCTGAGTGCGCGCTTGCGCCTTCTCTTTGGTATATGAGTCGCGTAGATCATGTTTACTGTTCTTACCTCTGGTGGGAATTTTTTCTGTCCGCCAGTGTTCGGCTGGCGAGTCTCATCCTCGTCTTCACTTGGTGTTTCCCTTCCCTTGTGTTTGGCATTTAACTTGCCGGCCTGCTTAAAGACCCAGCATTCTCTGTGAGTGTGGTTCACAGGTTTTTCGGGGGTGCCATGAATTTGGCACAATTTGTCCAGGACTTTGTTCAGGCCGGACGGTCCCTCTTTGTTGCCTTTAAATGGCTTCTTTTGTTGGCCGGGTCAAGAGCACCTGAATCCGACGTTGACCGCCGTGTTGTCCGAACTTTCTTCCTTGTTTCGACGCTTGTTTTTATTGCGTCGTGGCTTCCCGTTGTCGTCCCTAATTTCGGATGTGCCAGGGTCGCTGGTGCCTCTACGGGCCAACCAGCTGCCCTCACCCGCGCAGAAGCGAGTCATGAGGCTTGTTAATGCTGCCATTGTCCTTGGATTTTCTTGGCCGAGGTGTCCGGCGAGCCACTCATCTCGGATACTGTGCTTGAAGGCCGATAGGGCTTCGGCATCCGGACAATCGACAATTTGATTCTTCCTAGTGAGAAATCGGTTCCAAAGCTTACGAGCGGACTCTCCGGGCTGTTGTATTATGTGACTTAAATCGTCAACGTCCGGAGGTCGGACATAGGTCCCTTGAAAATTGGCCCTGAAAGCGTCCTCAAGTTCTTCCCAACTTCCGATTGAATTTTTGGGGTGGCTTTTCAACCAGTGCCGAGCTGGCCCCTTCAACTTGAGGGGTAGGTATTTGATGGCGTGGAGGTCTTCCCCACGAGCCATGTGGATATGAAGGATAAAATCCTCAATCCAGACCCCAGGGTCTGTCGTTTCGTCATATCCCTCTATGTTCATGGGTTTGCATCCCTATCGAAATTCGTGATCCAGTACCTCTTCGGTGAAGCACAAACGGTGTGCAGCCCCTCTATATCTAGACATGTTGTGGCATGCTGTCGACTGTTTTTGTGTCCGGTGTTGATTCCGAACTGGTATTCGATCAGTCTGATCATTCTGGTAACCGTAGTCCTACACCGACGCATGTCCTCTAGATCCATAAATGGATCTGGTCGCGCCGGCCTTGTTGTCCAGGAGCTCACGTAAATCATGTGCGGCGTCAGTAGCTGCTCTATCGCGGTCATGAAGTGGTTGGTCCGGCTTATGGGCCGTATTGTCCTTCGGCAGAATGGCCTCATCGTCGAGTTCTAGCAGCAGCTTGTGCTTTGGGTAGCCCTTTGTGTGGCGATCGTCGCCATATTTTTCTTCAGTGTCTAGCACTTTATTCCATCTGCGGTTGAGCGTTTCCTGTGCGGCCTTAAGCCTTTGCTTCTGCTTCTTTAGGTTTCTCGCAGTGGCCATAAGCCTTCTGTGGAGGTTATCTCGTTCCAAACCTTTTTTCGGGATGATGAATGCATCATCATCCGGACTGTACTCTTCTCCGGAGGCAGGTTGATGAGTTCGGCCCTCGGGATCGCTGTGATCAAGCGTCTACTCCGGGCTGTGTTCGTTGTGACCTAGCTCATCCTGCTCCATCGTTGGTACCATATGGTCGTTGTTGCCTTTGGAGTTGACTGGGGTGTCCATTTTTCCAGCGTTGTTATCGCTGTTTTTACTGTGGCTGGACTTAGAGAGGCGTCTGCACCGTCGTTTTGGCTTTTTTCTGGGGGTTTTATCCTCCGTTGTGTCCTTTTTGTCGCCATTGTCCTCCTTAGGCATGTCCACCATGTATATATTATATGATGAGGTGGCAGTCCAGCGCCCCGTGGGCGGTGGTTCCAAATTGTCCCTTGTGCCGACATCCATACCGTCGGTGCCGTCGGAGTCGAAGTCAAGCATGTCCGTTACGTCATCGATAGTGGCTATTAAGTGGGTGGTGGGTGGGTAACGAATTTCCTCGTCGCCTGCTTCCCACTCGAGCCGAACATAGTTCGGGCCAGAGTCTCCTGACAAAGAGAGAGACTTTAATGAATTCAGCATATCGCCGAAGGGCGAGTGCTGAAAGATATCCACAGTGGTGAACTCCATTACCGGAGCCCAATCGGATTCGATGGGCCCGGGTGCGTACGGTCCGGAGCCTGCAGCCGGAGGCAAGTCCGGGGGTCTGGTGACACAGATTTCCTTGGAGGTGGAGTCTGTGTTCGACTCTACCACGGATGGGTATGCGGCTTCTAGGGCGGGGTCCATCCACCCGTCCTCGGACGACGCGATCTGCCCCGGATTTAGGTCCGGGGCTATTGCAGGTGCGGTATCCTGAATATTGCCTGACAGCAGATCTAAGACGTGCTCGTCATGACTGTTAGGTGCTCCTGGCATAGGCCCGAATCCGTCGAAGATCAAGTCTCCGCAGATAACGGTCGTGTTGTTCAAGTTTTCGAACCTGACCTGATGGCCAGGGGCGTAGCTGTCGATCTTCTCCAGATGGCCAAGTGAATTGGCCCGCAGTGCGAAGCCGCCGAACACGAAGATCTGTCTGGGGAGAAAAGTCTCACCCCGGACCACGTTGTTGTTGATGATTAAAGGAGCCATCAAGCCTTGCTGCTACGACACAGAGGAACTCTCAATGAAAGCACCAATGTCGGTGTCAAAACCGGCGGATCTCGGGTAGGGGGTCCCGAACTGTGCGTCTAAGGCTAATGCGAACAGGAGGCAGGGACACGATGTTTTACCCAGGTTTGGGCCCTCTCGATCGAGGTAATACCCTACTTCCTGCTTGATTGATCTTGACGATATGAGTATTACAAGAGTTGATCGACCACGAGATCATAGAGGCTAAACCTTAGGAGCTAGCCTATGATTATGATTGTTCTTGTCCTACGGACGAAGCCCTTCGGTTTATATAGACACCGGAGGGGGCTAGGGTTACACAAAGTCGGCTATGAAGAAGGATATCTAACATTCGAATTGCCAAGCTTGTCTTACATGCAAAGGAGAGTCCCATCCGGACACGGGACAAAATCTTGACTCTTGTATCTTCATAGTCCAACAGTCCGGCCAAAGTATATAGTTCGGCTGTCCGGATACCCCCCATCTTATAGGGTCTTCTAGAGATTGGGACAGTTCCTGGAATAAGATCTATCACGAACTCGACATCTCGGTCAGGTGGAACACCTGGCAATTCTTCTGGAAAGACATCCGGAAAATTACGGACTACCGGAACGTCTTCAAGGTCTGGCAAAGGACTGGCATTGATAGAATATAGCTGTCACTTGGCTACTCCAGTCAAGACATTGACTATCTCGCCCGATGGATGTGTAAGTTGAACAACCCTAGAGAAGCAATCAATCTTGGCATGATGGGCTGACATCCAGTCCATACCCAGGATGATATTAATATCCGAAGATTTGAGAGCTATTAATGATGCAAGGAAAACAAGTTTGTCGACCTGAATTTCATTCCCATGGCTTAATCTAGAGGTTTGCCACCTAGAACCAGGAGTAGAAATTTCCATGGTGGAAGGCATGTCACAGAATGCGGTGTTATGCAAACGAGCATAGTTTTTGGATATGAATGAATGAGATGCTCCAGTATCAAAAAGAACAGATGCCGGATGGCAGTTAACAAGGAGCATACCGAGAACGACATTAGGATCCTCCTGAGCCTCTTCAGTTGAGACACGGTTCACATGGCCACGTGCAGCGGTGGCCGGCTTGGCATAGTACACCTTCCTTGTTGGCTTGCCACGGCCAACAGCCTTTCCAGACTGGTTGGGGTTGGTCTGGGGACACTCTCGCATGTAGTGGCCCGGTTCTCCATGTCGGTGTCAAAACCGGCGGATATCGGGTCGGGGGTACCGAACTAAGCGTCTATGGCTAATGGTAATAGGAGGCAGGGGACACAATGTTTTACCTAGGTTCGGGCCCTCTCGATGGAGGTAATACCCTACTTCCTACTTGTTTGATCTTGACGATATGAGTATTACAAGAGTTGATCTACCACGATATCATAGAGGCTAAACCCTAGGAGCTAGCCTATGATTATGATTGTTCTTGTCCTATGGACTAAACCCTCCGGTTTATATAGACACCGGAGGGGGCTAGGGTTACACAAAGTCAGTTACAAAGAAGGAGATCTAACTTCCGAATCGCCAAGCTTCTCTTCCACGCAAAGGAGAGTTCCATCTGGACACGGGATGAAGTCTTGAGTCTTGTATCTTCATAGTCCAACAGTCCGGCCAAAGTATATAGTCTGGCTGTCCGGATACCCCCTAATCCAGGACTCCCTTAGTAGCCCCTAAACCAGGCTTCAATGACGACGAGTCCGGTGCGCAGATTGTCTTCGGCATTGCAAGGCGGGTTCCACCTCCGAATACTCCAAAGTAATCTCAAACACTCAAATCATGTCTGACTCTGCAAGACGATTTTCACATACCACCATAGAGAGAACAATATTCCACAAATATAATCTGTTGACAACTTTAGATAACGTGACATCACACCATGGCCGAGTAATTATTTGAACCATTTCTCAGCTAGCTACTGCGCATATTGCGAGGCGGTTTCCTGGGCACGTATTGTCGAAGCAGAGATCATGTCCCCCTTATTGCGGGATTCCCATCAATACGGGTGCGGGAAACCCCAGTACGCTTGTTGGTATAACTCCGTGTTTTTAGGCGAGTCCCAAACGGTCACGCTGAGGACGCTTGATATTCACCCTCTTTATAGAGGGGCCGAGGCCTATCCCTCTCTCTTACCACGCCCGCGCCTTTCCGCATCTCGAGTTCCAACACCCGAAGCTCAAGCTTAGGCACTTCAGATCTTCAATCATGTCTAGATCCAAGCTCCAAGGCTGGTGGATGGCCTCCTCGGTCACAGAGGAGGTCATTGCAAAGCTTAGGGAGGCCAGACATCTGACCGCCGACATCAAGCACAGGCTTCCTGCTCCAGGGCAGGTCATCCCTACTCCTGAGCCCAACGAGAGCGTCGTATTTGTTTCTCACTTCCTCCGTGGCTTAGGCTTCACCCTCGAGCCCTTCGTGAGAGGGCTCATGTTCTATTACGGGCTAGATTTTCATGATCTAGCTCTGGACTCCATCCTTCACATCTAGTCATTTATCATCGTGTGTGAAGCCTTCCTCCACATCACCCCGCACTTCGGCTTATGGCTCAAGACCTTCAATGTAAAGCCGAAGGAGATCAAGGGGCACACGCGGAGTGAGGAGGCGCTGCAATAAGCAGAAACACCGATGCCCCATGGCCAGAGGGCTTCTTCTCGGAGGTGTCCGATCTATGGCAGCGGAGGTGGTTCTACGTCACGGCTTCCAGAGGCACAAAGTGGGTGGCTGCCCCCGACTTCCGCTCGGGCCCTCCGCCTCAACTGGCGTCGTGGGCCAATGTGGGACCGGACTGGGGGCCTACTAATGATGTACCGACATGGCAGAGCCGTATTCGGGAGCTTCTTGAGAGGGACATCGGTCTTGTCAGCATAAATCAGGTAATGCTAGTCCGACGGATCTTGCCGTGCAAACGTCAGCCTCTCCGGATGTGCGAGTTCAGCACGGAAGGTCTGGGAACTATTCAGCACTTCTCCAGCATGAACCTCGAATGGATGTATAGGTTATTATTTGGACCACAAGTAAAGTGTCCGGACACCATCGACGATGCGGGCCTGAGCTGCAACCGCCCAAATACCCAAGTAAGTAACCCTGAAACCGAACACTTCGTTTATATTTATCACAACATTATTCTGAAAACCATCCGCGGCCAAGATTGGCTCAGCAAGGCGGAGATAATCAGGTGTCCGGCACCACTTCCCGAAGGCTCGCCTAGTCCTGCAATAGCTAGGATGCTTAGCCATGTGCTAAGCCAAGTGGCCTCGGGGAAATACGAAGCAAAGAATAGGGAAGCAGAGCTTCACACATTGCACATCCAAACCGGGGGAATTACTATCTCCACGAAGGAGGATAGTCAGGGAGGGGACTCTAAGGTCTCATCCCCCCGCGGGAAGAAGAGGGCCGCCTCCAAAGACTCAGAAACGGAGGTGCCTAGAAAAGGGAAGAAAACTTTGCCTGGGGGCCCTATCCCGGAGGGCATCCTCACCGCGCCATGCGCGCAAATGGGCCAGCCCTCTACCGAGCTGTAAGTTAATTGTAAATACAAAGCTACCGCTTCCTCCTCTGAGAACCATAACCAGGATTCATCCTTTGCAGTCCGGCTAGTAGCTCTTCTCGACAGAGTTCGTCTTCGGGAGATCTTCTTCCGGAGATGATGGAGAGTGAAACCCCACCTACCTCTCCGCCCCATGGGGCGGGCGACCCCGAGGTGTCGTCAAGGAGACAGATTCGCTGAGGCCAGAAGCTAACACTCCGACCGCCCTGAGCCCAGACTGTTCGGCTCCCACGGGGGGCAATAAGAAGGGTCTGGTACAGTCCGTCTGCCGACCGGACATGCTGACAGGCCTTCTAGAGCAAGCTGCTCTCTCAGAGGATCACCATGCGTTAATGGGCACTGTGCTTGAGAAGATTTCATCCTCCACAAGCGGGTTGAATGAAGCTTTTACGAGCCTGCTCAAAGGCTTTGAGGTACATACGTAATTTTTTGGTTGTACCGCATGCGCTAGGTGTGCTCTGTATAGATAGTAGCCCCTGAGACTCTGGTTGCCAGCCCTAGGCGGCAAACAGAGGATCACACTCTCAAGTAATGATCGCACTGCATTCATGCGCAGGTGGCTAAGGGTCCGGCGGTAGACCGGACCGTTGAATTTGCCGAACTGAGGCGACACATTGAAGTTGTGGACGCCGACATCACGCTTGTGAATGAGCGGTTTGACGAGTCACAGAGTATGTGCTCTGTTTTCCTCATTTGTTATAGGAAATATTACGAGGAGCATGATGTTAATGTGATATGCTTTGGCTGCAGGCGGAGCTGCTGCTGTGGAGGCCCTGAGGGCAGAACTTGCCCTAGCCAAGGAACAAGCCCGGGCTAGCAATGTGGCTGCCCTAAAGGTGGCCGAATATTTGGGAGACAAACAGACTGCTCATCGCCGAAGCCAAGATAAAATAGCCGAGATGGCTGTGGAGCTGAGAGACGCCACCAGCCGGTATGAGCTCCTTGAAAAGTAGAATCAGGCGAAGTCGACTGACCTGAAGAAGGCCCTTGATGCGGCTAAGGAGACGCGTTCCGAAATTAGGGATGCGTGGGAGGAGCTTCGACAGGCAGAGAAATCGCGGCTGGAATCCCCTATTTGTTGTGGATGAAGTTCTTACTATAGATGGAAGCCCCTATTTATCGTTGTTTTTACTATGGCTGGACTTAGAGCGGCGTCTGCGCTGTCGTTTTGGCTTTTGTCCGGGGGTTTTATCCTCCGCTGTGTCCTTTTTGTCGCCATTGTCCTCCTTAGGCGTGTCCACCATGTATATATTATATGATGAGGTGGCAGTCCAGCGCCCCGTGGGCGGTGGTTTGAAATTGTCCCCTGCGCCGACGTCCATACCGCCCGTTCCGTCGGAGTCAAAGTCGAGCATGTCTGTTACGTCATCGACAGTGGCTATTAAGTGGGTGGTGGGTGGGTAACGAATTTCCTCGTCGCCTGCTTCCCACTCGAGCCGGACATAGTTCGGCCCAGAGTCTCCTGACAAAGAGAGAGACTTTAATGAATTCAGCATATCGCCAAAGGGCGAGTGCTGAAAGATATCCGCAGCGGTGAACTCCATTACCAGAGCCCAATCGGATTCGATGGGCCCGGGTGCGTACGGTCCGGAGCCTGCAGCCGGACACAAGTCCGGGGTCCGGTGACACAGATTTCCTTGGAGGTGGAGTCTGTGTTCGGCTCTACCGCCGATGGGTATGCGGCTTCCAGGGAGGGGTCCATCCACCCGTTGTCGGACGACGTGATCTGCCCCGGATTTAGGTCCGGGGCTATGGCAGGTGCGGTATCCCGAATATTGCCTGACAGCATATCTAAGCTGTGCTCGTCATGACTGTTCGGTGTTCCTGGCGTAGGCCTGAATCCGTCAAAGATCAATTCTCCGCAGATATCGGCCGTGTAGTTCAAGTTTCCGAACCTAACCTGATGGCCAGGGGCGTAGCTGTCGATCTGCTCCAGATGGCCAAGCGAATTGGCCTGCAGTGCGAAGCCGCCGAATACGAAGATCTGTCCGAGGAGAAAAGTCTCACCCCGGACTGTGTTGTTGTTGATGATTGAAGGAGCCATCGAGCCTTGCTGGGACGACACAGAGGAACTCTCAATGAAAGCACCAATGTCGGTGTCAAAACCGGTGGATCTCGGGTAGGGGGTCCCTAACTGTGCGTCTAAGGCTAATGGTAACAGGAGGAAGGGGACACGATGTTTTACCCAGGTTCGGGCCCTCTCGATGGAGGTAATACCCTACTTCCTGCTTTATTGATATTGACGATATGAGTATTACAAGAGTTGATCTACCACGAGATCGTAGAGGCTAAACCCTAGGAGCTAGCCTATGATTATGATTGTTCTTGTCCTACGGACTAAACCCTCCGGTTTATATAGACACTTGAGGGGGCTAGGGTTACACAAAGTCGGTTACAAAGAAGGAGATCTAACATCCGAATCGCCAAGGTTGTCTTCCACGCAAAGGAAAGTCCCATCCGGACACGGGACGAAGTCTTGAGTCTTGTATCTTCATAGTCCAACATTCCGGCCAAAGTATATTGTCCGGCTGTCCGGATACCCCCTAATCCAGGACTCCCTCAAGCATCCTAGGAAAACAAGACAATGGTTTAGTCTAGAATGATAAGATTCTGACATAGAAATGCAGAATGTAAGGGATAACTCGGAATGCAAGATGATCATCTGTATGACATGGTAAATATAGAAACTGCTACATTTATTCCATCGTCATACACACCATACAAGGTTTAGGACAAGACCAAACTGAGTACAACTGCGGTGAAAGGAAGATTACATCTCATTGGAGGCATCCCAAGCTCCTATACATTATTTTTCTACACCTCCGGAATTTGGTACACACTAAGTCATATCCCACGAGTCACGCAGGACTGTGGATGATATAACTGTTACAATACTGGTGGTGCTACCATCAGCTCAAACATCTCCATAGTAATCTTCATAGAGATTACCCCCATGTCCTGGAAGCTGAACGTGATCATCTGGAAATAGTCGATCCTGTGCAGCCTGCGGTCCATAAGGACACAGATGTGGCCTTGGTCCCACAAACGGCGGCAGACGAGGTCCACGGGGAGGAGTGATGCCCCCTACATCACGCCAATCCATACGATCCGGCAGACTAGATCGCACGGGTTACAGATCCCGCATATCCATATACCCAGCCTGCACACTAGGTGCAAACCGGGTCAAAGTGGCCCAATGATCAGACCGGGAGTTGAAAAGCTCCAATCGCAAGGCACGATTTTCGCGGTCCTTATCCTCAAGCATCTATGCGGTGGTGTGGAGTAATGAATCCTCATGAGAAGAGTTAGTGTAGATAGCTATGAAGTAACCTTCTGCCCCAGGGAGTGACGCTGGCATATAGCGGAGGTCAGTGTTCTGAAGCAAGGCAGTTCTAGCTCGCATAATAGTCATCATCGAATAAGCAGCATCCTGCATGGACATCTCGATGGTAACCCCAAGTCCATATGAGCAATGGAGGGGTTCAGTGGATCCAGGATAGGAAGGGAATATCCTGACCTGTAGAGGTATTGGCTTTGATTGAAATCACTATAGTGCTCCTCAACGGTATACTCGGGATACCATCGGTAACCAGCCTCGATAATTACGTGGACCAACATGGCGGTGTGGCCAGGTACATCGAGGCACCGAGTCAAACGAACAACTTGATTCTGGGTGCGGGAAGCCATCTGAAACACGATGTAATGCAAAGGCATTAGAATTTCTAGCAGAAATTGGACGACATAACGGCTGTAAATGCTCAAAAAAGATTTTGAGACACTTTGTAAAGGATTGCATAGACACTGAACAACATCATATCAAGATTCTAGGCCCATCTTAGCAACATAATGGGGCAGTAGAACTGAACTAGGCTTGTATCCATCAATCCTATAAGGTACTACTGATTAGTAACACGTGAACCTGACAGAGGGAAGAGATCCTAATCCTTAACCCCCGATGGAAAGAATGGACTGACTCAGATCAGAATGCCATGAGGTAGAGGAGTAAAAAGAACCTTACGTTCCATCCCACATTCAATTCCCCTACATATAACTAAAGCATTTGTAGACTCAACATCGACCAGTTTGGCTTGGAGAACCTACAGGCAGTCCGGCTCTGATGCCAACGCTGTCAGGACCCCGACTCAATGCCACATCGATCTAGCATGTAAAACCTCATATCACTTTGCGGCCTCACGCACGGTATTCCCATGGGTGTCGCCTTACCTTGCCCAGGACCGTTTGCACCTTTTGGCACACGTATATGATAGTGTCGCTAGCATCCATATGACAAGGAGCCCAGGCTGACATGGCTAGTTGTGAACCCAAAGTGGCACTAACTTACAGGGACAGTCATACATGACACAACAACGAACGTGCCGGTCATCAGCGAGTGATTCCGGGCTGTAGCACCGGGCTAGCAGGACTCCGGTAAACCAGGCTGTAGCGGGCTAACAGGACTCCGGTAGTCATCGCGTGACATTTCCCCGTAGGGACAGACATAGGAACAAAGAAGGACACATGCCGGCCAGCCTAAGTGTTCCGGAGCAGTAGCAAGCTACCAGGGCTCAGTGGAAGCACTAGGAGACATTTCCCGGTAAGAGAGGCTACCAAGGATAAATAACTAGATAGTCAGATCCCACACATACCAAGCATTTCAATGATACACACAATATGCTCGATATGTGCAAATACAACATGGCATCACAACATGACTCTACAACTCAAGTACTTTATTTAAAGGCTCAGAGAGCCATACATATCATACACACAAGTACGGGTCACACGACCCAGCATTCAAGTCATACAAACATACAATCCAACAGCGGAAGTAACATGTCTGAGTACAGACGACTAGAAAATAAAAGAGGCTTGAGAAAGCCTGACTATACTACACGGCCCATCATGAGCTCAGGATCACCACCTGGGCTTCAGCCTACTCGTCGACATCGACGTCTATGAAGAACCCATTAGAAGGGGTTGCAGCATCTTCTGTAAAACGTAAATTGAGCAAACATGAGTACAAAGGTACTCAGCAAGATTTACATCAGATCCTACATACATCCACATTATCAAGAAGGGATGGTGGGGTTGTTGGAGCAAGCTAGCTTTGACTCTTGGCTAAGCTATCTTATGAGACACCAACTTGAAATTGTTTTGCGCACTCGAGTCCACTACACACCACTTCAATACACTACCGAGGATCCACCCCCGTCATCCTACGGAAGAGCCATCCTCGGCACTCACGCTTATCTTGAGGCTTTTAGTAGTATCCATTTACTTGTCTATGAACTGTATAGGCAACCAAGTAGTCCTTTACCGTGGACGCGGCTATTCGAATAGATGATGTTAACCCTGCAGGGGGGTACTTCTTCATACATGTTTCCACCACTTAGCGTCTGCACACGACATGTGCTCGGCAGACTTCAAGCGAAAGCCAACGTGGGTGTAGACCACGACCTACCTAAACACCTAAGTCTCTAGTCCAGGTTTATCGCCTATTAAGGTTCCATCCGTAGGGAGTCCGGCCGAGGTTTCCACATACGGTCCCGAATGATGTGTATAGGGTTCGGAGACACCTAATGGGTGCCCGGCATGCCCGGCCACGTACCTACCGCATCACAGCCCACCCGGAGGTCAGCGCTACCCACGGCCTCCAGTAAGCTACAAACACTAGAAACTAATTGCAACTCCTCGACAGAGGACTATGGTGGATAAGAAGTCGAGTGGGGTCATATTTCAGGGCCCAATGCATGGTAGTACCTGAATCTTAAATCACACTTACAGATCTCAGTGCTTAAGGACGGTTTCAATGAAACAACCCACCATGTACTCCTACATGGCCTCTCATCAATACCTTTACCAAATCGTGTTCAACACATCACTCTCTTTACTGACATGATCATTTCACTCTAGCCCATCACCCAGATGAACCAGACCTGACACAACTCTAAGCATAGCAGGCATAGCAAGGTAGGAAACACATACACATGGCTCAATCAACTCCTACACATGCTAGTGGGTTTCATCTAGTTACTGTGGCAATGACAGGTCATGCAGAGGAAATGGGTTCAACTACCATAGCACACAGCAGTTTGAAACGCGTTGTCTTAATGCAGTAAAAGAGAGCAGAGGCGAGAACATGGGATTGTATCGATATGATCAATTGGTTGGTTGCTTGCCTTGCGGGTCCGTGGATTGGTATTGCTCCTCGTTTGGATACTCGCGATACTCTTCGGGGGCAGAACTTGCCGCAGAGAGCACCGATATACAATCTTCACCAAACAATGTGCAACAATATGATGCATGCATGAGACATGGTAAAATGAGTGTATTGGGCTAATGATACTAAGACCAGATGGGTTTGGATCATTTTGAATCAAAGATTCAAGTTCCAAGCTCATATATGGCCCTTAATAGTGCTTTATCATGTTCTGCACTAAAAAGCAGGTTAACTTGCTTAAACATGCATGAAACCAGTACAGATGGATAGATTGGATTTTTCTGATCATTTTTCATACATAACACTTTGCATTTGGAGCTACAGATTAATTTCTATGAATTTTTGAAGTTTGCAGCATTTTCTGGAATTTCCTGTATAAGAATAAATCTAGTAAATGAATTATTGCGTCAGCATTGCGTCAGGGAGACGGTCCAGGTCAAACCTGACCAGTGCGTCCCGCTTGTCAGTGTCGTTAGACTAACTAATTTTAGTTAGTACTAATCCTAGGTTAATTAGCAGGGCGGGCCCCACCTGTCATTGACCCAGGGGTCAAAATGGGTCTACCCGGGGTCAAACTCGGTCAGCGGGGTCAAACTCGCCGGTGTTTAGCTGCCGACGAGGCCAAACGGGGCAGGACAGTGCGGGATTCGTGCTTCGGCGACCAAAAGGGCGGCGGAGGGCGTCTACGTGTAGCTAGGGATGAGCCGCGTCCAGTGGTGGTGGTGGTTGGGCTCGGGGTCGCCGAAAACGGCGTTGGTGACGACCTTGGCGGCTGCCGGAGCTCGGGCAAGCTCGGGCTCGTCGCTAGGAGGCACGGCGAGGAGCGTGGAGTAGTGTTGCGGGCTCCTGGAGGTGCGGTGAGGCTAACGGGCAGGGTGGTGAGGCCGTTGCATGGCCGGAGTCACGTCGGCGACGAGCTTGGCGACGGCGTGTGCGGTTGAGCTTCATGCGATCGCTACGGTGCTCGAGAGCAGGAACGGAGAGGATGGGGAGGTAGCTAGGCTCACGGTGGTTACGGCGGAGCAGACGATGAGGTCGGGGACGAGCTGTTGCCGCGGTGAAGGCGTAAGGGATCTCTGGCGACGGGCGGTGAAGACGAAGTCGGTGGAGGTGGTGCTGAATGTGCGACCGCTCAGGGCTCGGCTAGCTCGACGGAGCGGATGACGGTAGAGCTCATGGACACGATGGAGCAGTGCGAGGACGACGGTGGGCACGGCTACGACGGCGGTGCGGCGGCAGCTGTTTCCGCCATGGCGAGAGAGGGAGAGAGAGAGAGAGGACAGGGGGAGAATGAGATGTCCAGGGGCTCGGGGTGGCGCTGAGGAGGCCCTTCGAGGCGTCGCGCTGGCGCGGGCGACACAGGCAGGCAGGGAGGTGGCGTGGCGAGCTCGGCGACGTCGCGGTGGGTGGTGACTCGCATGGTCCAGGTGGGCCGGCCCAGTGCAGGTAAGTGGCCTCTGGGCTTTCTCTCTCTGTCTCTCTCTCTCTCTCTCTTTTCATTTAAATTCTTTTTCTAATTTTGTGCAATTGTTTGGCTTTATTAAAAATAGCTAGGCATTTCCAAAAATCCTGAAAATAATTAGGGGCTTGTTTAGAATATTTCCAACAGCCCACACTTATTTCCAGAATTATTTGAGCATTTAAAATATCTTATATTATTAAAATGCACAAACTCAAATAGCTTAAGATTTAATCCAGTGACCTTATGTGTCCTAGAAAAAGGTGAACCAATTTTGGCAGAGGTTCTAACCCAAGACCAAAATGATGGACATTTTAGAAGGGCATTTCAGGTTCATTGAAATTATTTTTAGTAAACCCTACTTGGTTTCAGGGGGGCTTGGGGGATCTGTCATCCCCATTTCAAGTTCCTGGTGAAGGATAAACATGATGCAACACTCTAATGGATGAACTAGCTAGGGTGTGACATTTATCTTGAATCTTTCGGATCTGAACATCCATGCCACAATAAAGGAAATTACATTGAGAAATATGTAGGTAGCATTCCAAATGAAAAATTATGTTTTTATCATTTACCTACTCGAGGACGAGCAGGAATTAAGCTTGGGGATGCTTGATATGTCTCCAACGTATCTATAATTTTTTATTGTTCCATGCTATTATATTATTTGTTTTGGATGTTTAATGGGCTTTACTATGCACTTTTATATTATTTTTGGGACTAACTTATTAACCGAAGGCCCAGCGCAAATTGTTGTTGTTTTGCCTATTTTAGTGTTTCGCAGAAAAGGAATATCAAACGGAGTCCAAACATAATGAAACCTTCGGGAGAGTTATTTTTGGAACAAACGTAATCCAGGAGAATTGGAGTGGAGGTCAAGAAAGAACCAAGGAGGCCACAAGGTAGGAGGGCGCGCCCAGGGGGTAGGCGCGCCCCCCACCCTCGTGGGCCCCTTGTGGCTCGACCGACCTACTTATTTCACCTATATATACTCATATACCCTGAAAACATCTGAGAGCACCACGAAACCCTATTTCCACCACTGCAACCTTCTGTACCCATGAGATCCCATCCTGGAGCCTTTTCCGGTGCTCCGCCGGAGGGGGAATCGATCACAGAGGGCTCCTACATCAACAGCATAGCCTCTCCGATGATGTGTGAGTAGTTTACCATAGACCTTCGGGTCCATAGTTATTAGCTAGATGGCTTCTTCTCTCTCTTTGGATCTCAATACAAAGTTCTCCTCGATCTTCTTGGAGATCTATTCGATGTAATTCTTTTTGCGGTGTGTTTGTCGAGATCCGATGAATTTTGGATTTATGATCGAGATTATCTATGAACAATATTTGAATCTTCTATGAATTCTTTTATGCATGATTTAATTATCTTTGCAAGTCTCTTCGAATTATCAGTTTGGTTTGGCCTACTAGATTGATCTTTCTTGCAATGGGAGAGGTGCTTAGCTTTGGGTTCAATCGTGTGGTGTCCTTTCCCAGTGACAGCAGGGGAAGCAAGGCACGTATTGTCTTGTTGTAATCAAGGATAAAAAGATGGGGTTTCTATATTATTGCTTGAGTTTATTCCTCTACAAAATGTCATCTTGCCTAATGCATTACTCTGTTCTTATGAACTTAATACTCTAGATGCATGCTGGATAGCGGTCGATGTCTGGAGTAATAGTAGTAGATGCAGAATCGTTTCGGTCTACTTGTCGCAGACGTGATGCCTATATACATGATCATGCCTAGATATGCTCATAACTATGCGCTTTTCTATCAATTGCTTGAGAGTAATTTGTTCACCCACCATAAATTATGCTATCTTGAGAGAAGCCACTAGTGAAACCTATGGTCCCCGGGTCTATCTTTCATCATATTATCTTCCTATTAGTTTACTATTCCTTATGTCTTTTATTTTGCAATCTTTTCTTTCCAATCTATATCATAAAAAATACCAAAAATATTTATCTTACTATCTCTGTCAGATCTCACTTTTGCAAGTGGCCATGAAGGGATTGACAACCCCTTAATCGTGTTGGTTGCAAGGTTCTTATTTGTTTGTGTAGGTACGAGGCGACTTGTGCGTAACCTCCTACTGAATTGATACCTTGGTT
The DNA here is from genome assembly GCF_002162155.2 of Triticum dicoccoides. Classification (NCBI taxonomy): domain Eukaryota; kingdom Viridiplantae; phylum Streptophyta; class Magnoliopsida; order Poales; family Poaceae; genus Triticum; species Triticum dicoccoides. Next base: position 419,669,897 of record NC_041391.1, on the reverse strand, counting down.
CTCAAAAACTGAGGGAAATACTGACGCTGCTTTGCTACATCACCCTTTCCTCTTCAAGGGAAAACCAATGCATGCTCAAGAGGTAGCAATTGTCTCCCAACAAGCCCTTCTCTTTTATGCCTTTTAGCAAGGCATGATGATTTCAATGATGCTCTCATAAAAGATAAGAATTGAAACATAACAAGAGCATCATGAAGCATATGACTAGAACATTTAAGTCTAACCCACTTCCTATGCATAGGGATTTTGTGATCAAACAGTTCATGAGAGCAAGAATCAACTAGCATAGGAAGGCAAAACAAACATAACTTCAAGATTTTCAACACATAGAGAGAAAACTTGGTATTATTGCAGTTCCTACAAGCATAAGTTCCTCCCTCATAATAATTTTCAGTAGCATCATGAAGAAATTCAACAATATAACCATCACATAAAGCATTGTTTTCATGACACAAAAGCATAGAAAACTTATTACTCTCCACATAAGAAAATTTCTTCTCATCAATAGTAGTGGGAGAAAACTCAAGAAAATAACTATTATGAGAGTGAAAATTAAAATTATGATGACAAGTTTCATGGTTATCATTATTCTTAATAGCATACATGTCATCACCATAATCATCATAGATAGAAACTTTGTTATCGTAGTCAATTGAAGCCTCATCTAAAAAATGGTGGATTCATCACTAAGTCATGACCTCTCCAAATCCACTTTCATCATTATAATCATCAAAACAGGAGGCATGCTACCATTATAACAAATTTGCACATCAAAACTTGGGGGAATAAAAATATCATCTTCATCAAACATAGCATCCCCAAGCTTGTGGCTTTGCGTATCACTAGCATCATGGACATTAAAAGAATTCATACCAACAACATTGTAATGATGCTCATCATTCAAAGATTTTTTGTCAAACATTTTATAAAATTCTTCTTCTATTAATTGAGCACAATTTTCCTTTCCATCATTTTCATAAAAGACATTAAAAGATGAATACTATGATGCAACCACAATTCCATCTTTTGTAGTTTTATTTTTATAAACCAAACTAGTGATAAAACAAAGAAACTAAAAGATTCGATTACAAGATCTAAAGATATACCTTCAAGCACTCACCTCCCCGGCAACGGCGCCAGAAAAGAGCTTGATGTCTACTACACAACTTTATTTTTGTAGACACGTGTTGGGCCTCCAAGCGCAGAGTTTTGTAGGACAGTAGCAATTTTCCCTAAAGTGGATGACCTAAAGTTTATCAATTCATGGGAGGAGTAGGATGAAGATAGTATCTCTCAAACAACCCTGCAACCAGATAACAAAGAGTCTCTTGTGCCCCCAACACACCAAATACAATGGTAATTTGTATAGGTGCACTAGTTCGGCGAAGAGATGGTAATAAAAGTGTAGTAATGATAGTAGATATTGATTTTTCTAATAGGAACAATAAAAACAGCAAGGTGGCAATTGATAAAATGGGGCACAAAAGGTATTGCAATGCTTTAAAATGAGGCATAGGGTTCGTACTTTCACTAGTGCAATCTCTCAACAATGCTAATCTAATTGGATCATATAACCATCCCTCAACGTGCGATGAAGAATCACCCCAAAGTTCATATCTAGCAGAGAACATAAGAAGAAATTGTTTGTAGGGTACAAAACCACCTCAAAGTTATTATTTCTGTTCGATCTATTCAAGAGTTCACACTAAAATAACACAAGGCCATTCTTTCCATTCGATCTATCCAAGAGTTCCTACTAAAATAACACCATATGATACGCATCAACCAACTCTAATGCCACCTAGATACTCCAATGTCACCACAAGTATCCATGAGTTAATTATACGATACGCATAAAATAGTTTTAGATTCATAATACTCAATCCCAACACAAAGAACCTCAAAGAGTGCCCCAAGATTTCTACCAGAGAAACAAAGACGAGAACGTGCATCAACCCCTATGCATAGATTACCCCAATGTCACCTCGGGAATCTGCAAGTTGAGTACCAAAACACATATCAAGTGAATCAATATGATACCCAATTGTCACCACGGATATTCATAGCAAGACATACATAAAGTGTTCTCAAATCCATAAAAGTATTCAATCTGATAAAACAAAATCTCAAAGGGAAATCTCAATTCATCACAACAAGATAGAGAGGGGAAAACACCATATGATCCAACTATATTAACAAAGCCCGTGATACATCAAGTCGTGCCATCTAAGAACACGAGAGAGAGAGAGAAAGAGAGAGAGAGAGAGAGAGAGAGAGAGAGAGAGAGAGATTAAACACATAGCTACTGGTACAAACCCTCAGCCCCCAGGGTGGACTACTCCCTCCTCGTCATGGTGGCCACTGGGATGATGAAGATGGCTACCGGTGATGATCTCCCGCTTCGGCGGGGTTCCAGAACAGGATCTAGATTGGTTTACCATGGCTACACAGGCTTGCGGCGGCGGAACTTCTGATCTAGGGTTACCCCGAGGGTTTTTGGAATATTTGACAATTTATAGGGCGAAGAGGCGGTGCGGGAGGCCACCGAGGTGGGCACAACCCACCAGGGCGTGCCTGGGCCCCCAGGCGCACCCAGGTGGATCATGCCCCACTCGGGGCACCCCTCTGGTACTTCTCTGGCTCATTTGGGTGTTTTGGTCCATAAAAATTTTCCAAAAAGTTTCATGGTGTTTGGACTCCATTTGATATTGATTTTCTGCGAAGTAAAAAATAAGCAAAAACAGCAACTGGCACTGGCCACTATGTCAATAGGTTAGTCCCAAAAATGATATAAAGTTGCTATAAAATGATTGTAAAACATCCAAGAATGATAATATAACAGCATGGAACAATCTAAAATTATAGATACGTTGGAGACGTATCAGTTGCCTTGGGGAGGGAGGAGACCTCCCTAGGCCCACGTCCCCTCCTTGGAGCAGCGGTTAGGGCTGTGACCCAGCCCACCCCCTTGCCTCTTATATATAGTGGGGGAGAGGGAATGTCTGAGCACACCAATTCCCACGCCCCGGCGACAATGCTACCTCTCCCATAACTCTATTTTTTTTCTTCAGATTGGTTCCGGCAGCGTTTGGCGAAGCTCTGCCAGCAATGCACCACCACCATCTTCACCAGTAGTTGAGTTGGTTGAGATCCGATCTACTTCTTCTCTCCTGCTTGATAGATCAATGAGGAGACGTTGCCGAGTCGCACGTGTGCTAAACACGGAGGTGTCCTCCGTTCGGCGCTAGATCGGATTGGATCGTGATCGGATCGCGAAGAGTACAACTACATCAATTGCGTTATATACGCTTCCGCTTTCGGTTTACAAGGTTATGTAGACACACTCTACTTTCGTTGGTATGCATCTCCTAGATTATATCTTGGGTGTTTCATATGAATTTTTTTATTTTCATGCAACATTCCCCATCAAATCCAACAGTCGTGCTACTACTTCAATATCTGATCTTCTTGCTCCAGCCGCCTGCTCCCGCCTCTCGTGGCTGGATGTGCTGATGGGCAGGCCTCATCGCGCCACCCTGATCCCATCGCTGGCTAGGTCATCCCTCTACTCACTCACACCTCCTATTATTCTCCGGCGACGACATCCTCACACTGCATCCGAACAAGTAAACCCCATACTTCCCTCCGCGTGGGGAACCACTGTCGTGTCTTCCACGACTTTGGGTCATTCCCTTCCTAGGCTTCCTCATTGTCCACCGCCACTCGATACTACATCATCAATGAAGTCAACGAATGACATCCATTAGAAGAGGACTACACATGGAGAGGCTGACAGCTGGGATCCACGAGGTCCATAGTCACACGCAAGGAAATGCCTCCTTATTACGTGCAAAAAAGTTTCCTCCCTTTCGTGGTTTTGTCATGGCAGATGTCTTTGTGAGAAGACTAAGTTTTAAGGCCATCACTGCTAGGTGGAAGCTTGGATGGCGCTGATTGAAAATGAGAAGACGTGAGTTTACCCAGGTTCGGCCCCTCACGGTGGAGGTAAAAGCCTACATCCTGCTTGATTGCTATTAATTATGGTGGTCCCGATTCCAAGGGTGCTACTTCGCTACCTTTGTCTCGAGTGCTATCAAAACATCTTCTCAAGACTGATCAAAACATCTATCTCAAGACCTTTCAAAACATCCGTCTCGAGACTTGTGTGTCTAAAAACGTGTCCTTCTGATGATCGAGGGACTCTCTTTATATAATAGTTGAGCCCGTGGGGTCACCAGAGACTCTAGGTTAAACCTGCAGTCGGAGGCCTAATCTAAGTCCTCTAAATCCTCAATGCCTTCCAAGTCGGTGGTCTGTGTCTTGTATTTGGACTCCTTGGTGGAATTTCGTCTAAGTCCAGATCCTGTAGCAGGCCGGGTCAAGATTGTAGCTGGCTCAAGATTGTAGTCGGGTCAAGATGACTCCAAAAATGACTTATCCTCATAGCTGGGTGTAGCCGCGGGTAACTCCCCCCACATTAGCCCCCTGGTTAGCTTCAATATAGGCTGCCGGGGATTTTTGGTCATAAACTAGAATTTTTGTCATAAGTCGGATTTTTTGGTCATAAGCCAGAAATCTTCTGGAGAGCCAAAATTATTGGTCACAAGCCGGACTTTTTTATCATAAGCCGGAAATTTTATGGAGAGCCGGACTTTTGGGGGTCATAAGCCCAAAATTTTCTGGAGAGCCGGGCATTTTGGTCATAAGCCAAAAATCTTCTAGAGAGCAGGGATTTTTTTACCATAAGCCGGACTTTTTTGGTTAGAAGCCGAAAATTTTCTAGAGAGCCGAATATTTTTTCACCAGTGATCTAGATTTATTCCGGAGAGCCGGACTTTTTCTAGTGACACGGATTTTTTCCTAAGGTTATGCTCCTCCAGTACCGTCTGCTCTACGGTTGGCTCTTCTCTGATGAAGTCGTCGAAGTTGTTGATTTTGCTCATGGGTGACCTGGAATCCTGACTCTGACCAGTAGGTCTCAAGACCCTAAGTTGTTTCGTCGATATAGATTTTTCTGTGCCAGCTCTTCCTCATCCGACTGACCATGAGCTTCTCGATCCCTGGGAGTGCCCCTTCAAAAACATAACACCGCCGTGTTCTGGCCCGATGGTGGGCACCAACTTTCATGGTTTTTTCGTGGCAGATGTCATCATGAGAAGACTAAGTTGTGAGGCCATCACTGCTAGGTGAAAGCTTAGATGGGGTTCATTGGAAACAAGAAGATGTGAGTTTACCCAGGTCTGGCCTCTCACGGTGAAGTTAAAATCCTACATCCTACTTGATTGCTATTGATATGGTGGTCTCGATTATAAGGGTGCTATTTCACTACCTCTGTCTTGAGAGCTATATAAACATGTGTCTCGAGACCTATCAAAACATATGTCTCAAGACCTATCAAAACATCTATCTTGAGACTTGTCTATCTAAAAATCTGTCCTTATGATGACCCAGGGACTCGCTTTATATAATAGTTGAGTCCCTAGGGTTACAAGAGATTCCGGGTTATAGCCGTAGTCGAAGTCCTACTCTAAGTCCTCTAAATCCTCCATGTCGTCCAAGTCAGGGGTCTCCGTCTTGTATTTGGACTCCTTGGTGGAATTTTGGCTAAGTCCAGGTCATGTAGCAGGCCGGGTCAAGATTTTAGTCGGGTTAAGATTGTGGTCGGGTTAAAATTGTGGCCGGGTCATGATTGTAGCCGAGTCAAGATTATAGCCGGGTCAAGATGACTCCAGAAATGACTTAGCTCTAGAGATGACTTATCCTCAAAGCCGGGTCTAGCCGCGGGTAACTCCCTCGATACTCCCCTGATTGCTCGGACCCACCCAACTACATCTTCTGACGCAAGGAAGTGCCTCCTTATTATGCGCAAAAAATAATTCCTCCCCCTGACAACTCGGACTCACTAGCTATATCTTCGCACGCAAGGAAGTGACTCCTTATCCCCCATGACAATTGGAACCCGCCTGGTCGAAGCGTACATAGCGTTGTCTGTCTCATCGCAAATGTGTAACGTACATACGGTCGATCGGTCTCATGAATAATGGCCAAGTAAGGAGCAACACATGTCGTAGTAGAGCTGTCGACGTACGTAGCATGTCACGTAGTCCCGTCTATATCGTGTACACAAACTTACAACCACGCACAAAAAATATGGCCACAACAATAGCGTCCTATTCATTTGTAGCCAACCGGATGCGTTGGAATGGAGGAAACAACGTCGTGTTCATCGGGAGCTAATCGACACGGTCGGAATGCGTCATGTTCATCAGGAGCCAACTGGCTTGGATGGAACGTCTGTAACGGTGTCCGCCGTACCACCAAACGGAGGAAACAAACTTCTCGCCAACCGCCTACGGTTGAAATGGGGTCATGTTCTTCGGCAGGGGTGTGGCATACCGCAAAACGGAGGAAACTAACTTTTCACCAACTGCCTATGGTCGAAATTGGGTCCTATCCATCCAGATGGGTGTGGCATACCGCAAAATAGAGGAAACAGACTTCTCTCCAACCGCCTATGGTCAAAATGGGGTCCTATTCATCGGAGGGGTGAGTCATACCGCAAAATGGAGGAAATAGACTTCTCGCCAACTGCCTACAATCGAAACAGGGTCCTGTTCATCAGGAGTGGAGTGGCGTACCACAAAATGGGACTCTAGGGGCTACTGTTCATCCACTGTCGACTTCCTCCAGCCTCCACCGTCTAGTTTTCATCTAGCCTCCATGGGGTCCTATTCATCCACCCCAATCGGCTGGGGTGTGGCATCCTCCCCAAGATACTGTTCATCAAGTGGAAATCACCTACATAGCTGGGGTCCAGTTCATGCAACCCCACCAGCTGGGGTGGGCGTAAGAGCGGGCAATAGCAACAGGAAGTGTTCATTCATAGCCAACCAACTAGCTCGATCGATGCATCTCAATTCGTGTTTATATGTATCATGGCAACAACGGGCACTATTTTTCAAGAGGCAACCCAACACCGGTTGGCTATGTGTCGTACGAGGGCTCGACCGATCGGCTTCAGTAAGCAGCATGCGGTAGTGATCGATTGCTCGAGTTCAGCTGGCAGTGAAGGAATCGGTCGGGTTGAGTTAGCAGCGAAGGAAGAATCGTTTGGGTTCAGTTAACAGCAAATGGATCGACCGGCTTCAGTACATAGTGGGATCGATCGGCTTCAGGATGTAGCTAGCCAGTGCAATCACTCGGGTTCAGTAAGTGAATGCCTCGCTCGTCTTCAGTTAGTGAACACCTTGCACACACGCGCGTACGAGAGAAACGCGCAAACCACACTGCATCACTCGGCCCCGACCACCCACCGTAACCGGGAACTCCCGGAAATTTTCCTCGCCCTCACTTCTACCATGATTTTTTATGTCATGGACAGGCCAAAGAATGTCATGAAGGTGCGTGTCCGGCCCACCCAGTAAGAAAAGCCCATTTTCTGTCATAATTTTTTCATAGAAGTAGGAGCCCACCACATCTACGATGATACGTGTTTTTGTCACAATTATTGTCATAGAAGTGTCATATCCATGACAGAAAAAGGTTTTGTTCAAGCCATAATGTCACAGATGTGTCTTTTTTTGTAGTGTTAGAACTCATTCATATGATCTCGAGGTAGATCAGAATGTACTATGTACTCCATGATAATCAATATATCAAAGCAAGATGTAAGGTTTTACCTCCTCAAGAGGACCCAAACCTAGGTAAGCATTGTGTCCCTACTTTCTCCCATTACCATCTTGCTCAGACCACTAGCTTGGCAACCCCTACCCGAGATCCGCTAGTTTTAGCACTGAGAACCCACCTCAGGCTCTATGACGGGTGGACCACGGGTGTGGCTGGGGCTACCGTCGTGCGGTGGCTTGCATCGCACCCTTGTGTGCCCTTTTGTGTTCAGGCCCGAACCCTAGGGGGCGAGAGGGGCGGCTTCCCCGGGCCCCCAAAATCAAGGGGACCCAACCTCGGCCTGTGCTGCTTGGTCAAACCGCCCAAAGGGCCCTGAAGTCACGGTAGAAATCAACCATAAGCGCAGGCAACGCGTACGCGACACTAAGATCACTCTAATCCAGCGAGTGCAATGGATTACTCCTGCAATTCCTGGGATTAGATGAGATCAGGTGATATATCTTCTCGCCTATGCCGCCACATCGATGTTGCACTTCGTTCATGGGACAAATTCATTGATCTATGCAGCTACCCCTCTAGATCCTTCGTTCCTGATCCCCCCAAGCCCACCCACCCTACTAATGGCATGTTTCCTCCTAGCTGCAATTTGATTCATTGTCTGATGTTCATGCATACCCATTGTGGGATCAGAATGCAAAAGCTTAACATCTGTTTTTGCTCTCATGACTCATAATAAATGCTGATACTGAAGTTTCAGGGAAGGCATAGGTGGAGCAACAGCAAAATCAAACAAAAGATGGGGCAGGACATGAGGCAGCAGTATATTATTTTGTTATAGATTTGATTCAAGAAGGTCACAGCTGGAGTTGGCTAGATGCACATTTGTCTGAATTCTAATTTCTAAAGGACATGGACAGTATAGTTGGAAATTTTCTCACAAATTTGCAGATTCCACTCGCTGAACAAATATGATGGCACACAAACAAATCTTGATAGTTGTTTTAAAAGTATAGCCAGACCTCAGGATGTGTGTGGTGCCATGTGCCTCTAAAATTTCCCATTGTCTCCCCCACACGACCACACAAAGAGGCAACATATTGAGTCAGCAAGAGGAGACCGCACCTACACACTACATCCACAAGCCACTGTGACGATGCGTTTATATAAGGTATGTTTTTAGTTCATATGAATGTTATTTTGATGCATTTTAACTATTTATTTTTTATATTTCATGTATACACACTAGATATTTCAATAAGTTATCATTCATGCATGCTCTCAATGATCCATGTTGAGGCTTGGTGCATAAGTGCTTTGATAGATGGTCATTAGGAGCTTGCTTGAACGAGCAACACCGCTCAAAAATTGGTTATTATTTTGGTATGTGTACCAAGGGGCCTCGGAATTCAGTTTCGCCCCGAGCCCCCAAAATCTCAGGACCGCCCCTATTTGCATGCTCGGTCATGCGTGTCAGGCAAGGCCAGGACGCCTGTCAGCTTCTTCGAACTCCTCCTGGCTTGTTCACTCACGCAAGCCAAGGGTGTTTGTGCATGACCGATGGCCACGCTCATGCGGTGGCTTTCGTTCTGCTTGCATGTGTCATCTCATGGACTGCTCGGCATGTGCCGGGGAAGGGCTGATCTGGGTTGTCAGCGTCCTTCGGACCCGACTAGGTTGTGCCCCGCTCGAGATTGTCCGTGTCAAGTGGTCACGCATGGCCTTTTTATAGAGAAAAGGCCCATAAGCCCGACTTCGAATTAACAAAGCCATCAACTGGCCAGGAGGACAAATCACAAAGTATTATGGAGAGGAAACAAATAAAAACAGGAAAAAGAAAATAAAAAACAGCAGATACAAAGGGCTAGACATAATAGCTCAAAGGCAACAACTACTGCAAGGACAAACAAGCAGCGCTAATGCAATCGCCCTGCACTATGACCAACACCGGAGGGAAGCAAGGTCTTGAATAAGGTACCACCAAGGACGCATCGCACCCTTGTCCGAATTCGAGAGACCACCATGGGCCAGGAACAAAGTGTCTTCGCCACCACAGAAGGCCACCACCCTCTCATCCTGGCTTGTAGGACACCGCATCCTCGAGAAGCAAAGCGAGTCATTAGATCCCACTTGGACTAGGACACGATAGCTACCAAGGAGAGGAGCAAGCGCATACCAACAAATTTGGGTCGAACTCCGTCGAGATACCATCACCACCACTAGCTCAGCCACAACGCATGATGAAATCTGTCAGAACAGTTGCAAGTGAACAAGGCTGGCACAATAGGACATCACCAACCCCACCATAGAGAGATTCTCCGGAGCGCAAGGCACCCACCAAATAGGTTACCGATGCCACCACGGAGGGAACCCAATCCCCTCACGCCCGAACTCGAGGATGACGACCTAGCAAGGACCCTCCACCCATGTGGCAAGGGGTGATGTCAGAGGGAGAAGAGCCAAGCCGCCAATCGCCATCACTAGAACCACCACTTCGCACTCGCCACCACTGCTCTCCCCGAACAATGCCTCCAAGAAGGAACAGGCCATTGCAACATCATCGGCACCCAAACAGGGGACCAATGACTTCACCACTAAGCAGGGGCAGAGAGAGGAGGTGGGGAACCTCACTGAAGCCTCCAAGGAGGGGATCGGTGCCAAAGGCGTCGAATTCCCTATGGCTGCCACGCTGGCCAAGGGGTAACCCCGGTTCCCACTCACAACCTTGAGCTCCCATCAATCCAAACCAAAGGTCAACACTAGGAGGACGCCGACCACCAGAATCAGAAGGGGGTCTGGTAAATCGGTCAAGATGGGACATGTTGTCTCCACATAACGACGACGTGGTCTACAAGGAGACCACTGTGTCGCAACCCACGCCCACTGCCCCCCTTGCCACTTGCTCAGCCAAGAGGCCAGCTAGCTAGCGCCAAGCGGCACCACCTGTGGAGGGGGAACATCGGGCTCAAAGTCATAGGAAACATCGTACTGTTAAAGGGGGTCGAGGAAAAACTAAGGAAAAGTTTCCAAGTGATGCTAATCTCAAAATCCTACACCTAGCAATCCTTTCAAGTGAAGCCATTGGAAATCTCATACAGTTCAGTCAATTTCTTTAGCGACAGAGATGAAGATCTTCTGGTCTCTGAGGAATTTGTTCTAACTGAGGAGTTAGGAATCTGCCAGTGCGGATTTCCTACAAGTGAGGAACATGATAGCCCTGAGGAATTTGATAGTCAAATTTCCGATCGTTGCTGTGCTATGCGCCAGCTGTCGCAAAATATCTACCCACTTAATGGTCATATCATTGAAGGGCATTTATGTCTTATCATGTCAGGCTGCTCCCTAGGCTATAAATAGCCACCCCCTACAACCACTAGTTGGTTGGCTGCTCCAAGGAAAACAGACACTTGTCATTAAGAACATCCCATCCTTCGAGGACTTTGAACGAAAATCATCAAGTGAGGAAAACCCAAACCCAAACACCTTCAAACCCAAAGTGATTGAGCATCACTGAAGAGATTGTTCCTGTGTGGATCCGACACTTGTTACCTTTGAATACTGTGCATCCTCCAGACGGTTAGGCATCATGGTCTAGAGCATCCAAGAGAAATTGCGGATCGCCGAGTGACTGAGTTTGTGAAGGTTTGGAAGTCACCTGAAGACTTACCATGAGTGATTGAGCGAGATCTGTGTGACCTTAGCTCAAGGAGAATATGGTGAGGACTGTGTGTCCGGGACTGTGTGTCCTCAGGTTTAAATACCCAGCCGCTCCAACCAGACGTACAACTGTCACAACAGTTGGAACTTGTCTACCAAATCACTGTCTTCACCGAGCTAACTGGTTCTATTTCCTCAACCCTTTCATTTCCTCACTACTGTGTTGTGCGCTTGATCGCTACTGTTTGAAGACTTTATATGAAGACTTTCCTAATTTCCTCAGTTCAATTTCTTTAGTCAGTTTATCTTCAGCCTACTTATCCTTTGTTCACGCTTTCTATACTCTATGCTTGTTTTCATTTCATCATGATGACTGTGCTTCTATTCTGTTATGTTTGCATCTGAGTACTTATTCTGCTGCTAGTCATTTGTGACTTAGGAATTTCTTCACCCTAAAATTCCTCAGTGATGAATTTGTAAAAATCGCCTATTCACCCCCCCTCTAGTCGATATAACGCACTTTCAATTGGTATCAAAACAAGGTACTCCCTTGTTCTGTGTGATTTTGGTTTAACCGCCTGGAATTTTAGCTATGTCGATCGCAAGTATGATCGAGGTCTCTACTGGGTGTCCTACCTTCGATGGGATGGACTACCACTACTGGAAGAATAAGATGCGAATGCATCTTGAGGCAATTGACAACGATCTCTGGTACATTGTGGAAAATGGCGTTCCCTCTGTCACTCCTACCGTCAACGCTGCTGACGTGAATAGATTCAAGCAACTCGACTCTCAAGCGAAGAACATCATATGTGGCCATCTGAGCAAAGGGTAGTATGGCAGAGTGAGTGCTTTGGAGATAGCTAAGCTTATCTAGGATAGTCTGTCCAAGGTCAATGAAGGATCCTCAACACAGCGTGACTCGAGTTGATGTTCTTCGTAATCTCTTCAACCACTTCAAAAGACTCGACAATGAACATGTTCAGAAAACCTTCAATCGCCTCACTAACATTTCAAATGAGCTTCAAGCACTTGGTGCCACTGACATCACCAACCATGAGGTGGTGAAGAAATTGCTGAGATCGCTTGATTCCTCATTTGACACACTTGCACTGATGATATAAGAGCGTGGAGACTACAACTCACTTGATCCCGCTGATATCCTCGAGAGGCTAAACACTCATGAGTTCCAACTTGCTGAGAAGAGAGATCTCTATGACCGAGCTATGGCAGATCACGCGCTTTGAAGGCCAAGGCAGTATCTGAATCTGAAGGTGAGGATTCTGGTAGCAGCCTTGGTGATCTTGAAGAACTGGGCCAGGAGCTAGCAATGCTTGTGAGGAAATTCTAGAAGTCCTCAAGGCGTGGCCGCTTTGGAAAATCCTCAAGAAGTGATGACGTAATATCAGATTCCTCCTCCCGTGAGTACAAGAAGAGAACTTGCCACAAATGCAAGAAACCTGGTCACTACATCCAAGATTGTCCTCTGTGGGAAAAGGAATCAAAGAAGAAGAAATACAAGGACTACAGTTCTTATGACTCAAAGAAGAAGAAGAAATCTTCAAGGTCCTCATCATCAAAATCCTCGAAGTCTTCATCTCACAAGAAGAGCAGCACCAAGTAGGCTCGGGCATTCATTGACAAGGAAATGGACTCTGAGGCTGAATATGAGGAAAATGAGGAAGAGGAGGCATCTGAGGAGTCAGAATCTGGTGTGGCGAACCTAGCCCTCGCTCCTGTGTTTGTCAGCCAGTCCATCTTCAACTCTGAGGAGAATGGCTTCCCCAACAAGGGTGACGACGGCAATGACGACTACGCCCCCACCTATTGCTTCATGGCAAAGGGTGCCAAGGTACTCAAATATCCCTCCTCTGAATCAAGTGAGGATGAATCTGATGAAAACCTCAAGCCTAGCTACTCTATACTTGCTAAGATTGCTGGGAAACAACAAAAGCTTTTGAAAAGGTTCAAAACATGTTAGACAAAAGCAATGATATGTTGAGTGAAGAAATGGATCGCAGCAAAACTTTGACTGAAAATTTTCAGAGACTTCAGTCCAAGTTTGATAACCTTCACAGTCATCATAACACTCTCTTATCTGATCATGAGAAGCTTTCTTATGAATTTCTTCAAAGAAAGCAAGATCTTGAGAAGCTAAGGGAGAGTTATAAAGATCTTCAGAAGGAACGTGATTCATTGCTTGCTCAACAGATCAGTGCCGCTTAGGAAGAATTCATTCCACCATGTTTGAAGTGCATTGAACGTGAATCTGCTAATTCTTCACCTAAAAGTTCAAATGCTTCTATTGCTGCAAATTTCTTCATCTGTCTCTGCTATCACTAATTCCTCATCTGGATATTGCTAGTATCACTAACAATGCAGGGCTGAAGGAACTGTATATGAAAGGCATGTACAAAAGCCTCAAAGGGCATCAGGCTCTTTGTGATGTACTTAAAAAGCAGATCCTCAACGGGAACCCCAGGAAAGAGGGTATTGCCTTTGAGAGGAAACTCAATGCTGATGGAACATACTGGAAGCCTGAGCAGTATCCCAAAACCTCATGGGTTGCTACAAAGGGACCTCCAGTAGATCCATCCACTTTATCTAGCTTTACATGTGAATGTTCATATTCTTCTGATGAGTCTTTTGACTCCAACTATAAACTATTCAAAAATCAGAATGGTGAAGTATTTTCTAGATATGTTGGCACTAACTGCAGGAATGGTCCCCCTATGAAGAAAATATGGGTTCCCAAAAGATGCCTTGAAAGTCTTCAGGTGAATGTCATCATGACACCACCTGTGAAGAATAGGAACCCCATATCAAGTTCTTCATATGGACCCAATTCTTCATATGGATCTAAGTCCTCATACGGACCAAATTCCTCACGTGGATCAAATTCCTCAAATGGATCAAAGTCCTCATATGAACATCATCGTGCTAACACTTATGTTTCGCAGGGAAGAACTAAGGGATATGAATATGTGCATTATTCTTCAAATCATTATGTTCATAAGTCCTTGAAGAATTTCTCTGCTTACTCATATGCTTACCCTAACTCCTCTTATGTGAAACGAAGTGGACTGGCTTCTATGCAACCTTTCTCTTATGGAGCTCACAGAATGATGAACTCTTTGCCACCCCTCCAGATGTGGGTGGTGAATAAAAAGAACTAATCTCTTATGGAGGGTCTGGTCTCCAGACGTACTTAATCATCTAAAGAATTTGTTGGAGACCTAAATATGCTTGAAAGGACGCAAGCTAATCATGAAGAAATGAATTTTCATTTCTCTCATCCTCATACTCCTATACTGATGACCCACAAGTGTAGGGGATCTATCTTAGTCCTTTCGATAAGTAAGAGTGTCGAACCCAACGAGGAGCAGAAGGAAATGATAAGCAGTTTTCGGTAAGGTTTTCTCTGCAAGCACTGAAATTGTAGGTAATAGATAGTTTTGTGATAAGATAAATAGTAACGAGTAACAAGTAAATAAAGTAAATAAATTGCAGCAAGGTGGCCCAATCCTTTATGTAGCAAAGAATAAGCCTGGACAATTTCTAATAATGAGAAAGGAGCTCCCGAGGACACATGAGAATTATCATCAAGCTAGTTTTCATCACGTTCATATGATTCACGTACGGTACTTTGATAATTTGATATGTGGGTGGACCGGCACTTGGGTACTGCCCTTACTTGAACAAGCATCCCACTTATGATTAACCCCTATTGCAAGCGTCCGCAACTACAAAAGAAGTATTAAGGTAAACCTAACCACAACATTAAACATATGGATCCATATCAGCCCCTAACGAAGCAACGCATAAACTAGGGTTTAAGCTTCTGTCACTCTAGCAACCCATCATCTACTTATTACTTCCCCATGCCTTCCTCTAGGCCCAAATAATGGTGAAGTGTCATGTAGTCGACGTTCACATAACACCACTAGAGGAAAAGACAACATACATCTCATCTAAATATCGAACGAATACCAAATTCACATGACTACTAATAGCAAGACTTCACCCATGTCCTTAGGAACAAACGTAACTACTCACAAAGCATATTCATGTTCATAATCAGAGGGGTAATAATATGCATAAAGGATCTGAACATATGATCTTCCACCAAGTAAACCAATTAGCATCAACTACAAGGAGTAATCAACACTACTAGCAACCCACAGGTACCAATTTGTGGTTTTGATACAAGATTGGTTACAAGAGATGAACTAGGGTTTTGAGAGGAGATGGTGCTGGTGAAGATGTTGATGGAGATTGACCCCCTCCCGATGAGAGGATCGTTGGTGATGACGTTGGTGATGATTTCCCCCTCCCGGAGGGAAGTGTCCCCGGCAGAACAGCTCCGCCAGAGCCCTAGATTGGTTCTGCCAAGGTTCCGCCTCGTGGCGGTGGACTTTCGTCCCGTAAGCTTGCCCATGATTTTTTCCAGGGTAAAAGCTCTAATATAGCAGAAGATGGACGCCGGGGGCCCACCAGGGGGTCCAGGAGACAGGGGTTGCGCCCAGTAGGGGGGGCCCACTCTCCTGGTTGAGGTGTGGGCCCCCTGGTGTATTTCTTTTGCCCAATAATTCTTATTAATTCCAAAAAGATGTTTCGTGGAGTTTCAGGATTTTTGGAGAAGTGCAGAATAGGTTTCCAATGTTTGCTCCTTTTCCAGCCAGAATTCCAGCCGCGGGCATTCCCCCTCTTCATGATAAACCTTGTAAAATAAGAGAGAATAGCCATAAGTATTGAGATATAATGTGTATTAACAACCCATGATGCAATAAATATTGATATAAAAGCATGATGCAAAATGGGCGTATCACCCCCAAGCATAGACCTCGCTTGTCCTCGAGCGGAAGCCGATATCGAAAAATATGTCCACATGTTTAAAGATAGAGGTGTCGATAAAAATAAAATACGGACATGAGGGCATCATGATCATTCTTATAACAGCAACATATATAGATTTTATCATATGATTTCTTATGCTCAAGTAACAATCAATTCACAATGTCAAGTATGGTTCAAAAACTTCATTGGGAACTAATAAACTATAATTTCAGTCATTGAAGCAATTGCAATTTATCATGACAGCAGAAAGAGTCAATAATAGAGCTTTTCAGCAAGTTCATATACTCAACTATCTTGTAGTCTTCTACAATTACTAACACTCACGCAGTACTTGTGATTATGGACTTTCAGCCAGACACTGAGAAAGATAGGGGCTTATTGTTGCCTCCCAACGCATTCACCTTTAGGTGATGTCAACAATAATGGCCCATGCTAACTTACATCCAATTGGATATATATATATATCATGATCTTTCAAACACGAGGAGCTTGCCAAAGGATAAAATGAAAAAGGGAAAGGTGTGGATCACCTTGACTCAAGCATAAAGTAAAAACATAAAGTAAAATATAGGCCCTTTGCAGAGGGAAGCAGAGGTTATCATGTGCGTTTAGGGTTGATGCACAAAATCTTAATGCAAAAGAACGTCACTTTATATTACCCCTTGTATGTGGACCTTTATTATGCAGTCCGTCGCTTTTATTACTTC
Source organism: Triticum dicoccoides (assembly GCF_002162155.2). Lineage (NCBI taxonomy): Eukaryota > Viridiplantae > Streptophyta > Magnoliopsida > Poales > Poaceae > Triticum > Triticum dicoccoides. The sequence continues at coordinate 419,653,053 of NC_041391.1, read as the reverse complement.
CACAACAAGATCGTACAAAGCTTATTTTCTCTACACTAATAAGTCATACATATTTAAATAGCAATTTTTATTGCTTGCAACATGAAAACTTACTTGAAGGATCTTACTCAATCCATAGGTAGGTATGGTGGACTCTCATGGCAAAACTGGGTTTAAGGATATTTGGAAGCACAAGTAGTATCTCTACTTGGTGCAAGGAATTTGGCTAGCATGAGGGGGAAAGGCAAGCTCAACATGTTTGGAAGGTCAATGACAATATACTTTAACTGAGATGTCGGAAAACATAAACCATTACGTTGTCTTCCTTATCCAACGTCAACTCTTTTAGCATGTCATACTTAATGAGTGCTCCCAATTATAAAAGGTGTCCAAGATAATATATTTATATGTGAACCTCTCTTTCCTTATCACTTCCTATTAATTGCAACGATGACCAAGGCTACGTTCATCAACTCTCAACAATTTTTATGCCTCATACTTTCTATGTGTGAAGTTATCACTATCCATAAGATCAATATGAACCCTTTTATTCTTTCTACTTTCTCACGATCATAGCACATAGCAAAGCCCTTGACTCAACACTAATCTTTATTATAGATAGCTTACGGACTCGATTACAAAAAGAGATCACAATGCAAAACTCAAAACTACTTGAAATCAAAACTTCAATCTACTAGATCAAGATACTACTAAAAGGATCGAACTAAATAAAGCGGTAAAGATAGGAGTGTGATGGTGATACGATACCGGGGCACCTCCCCCAAGCTTGGCAGTCGCCAAGGGGAGTGCCCATACCCATGTTATTATGTCCTCGTAGGTGGTGGAAGTAGGAGTTGTTGATGATGTAGGCTTGTTCCTCAATTTACACTTGAGTATAATATTTTGCTCTTTTAGGTCCTCGATCTCCTGCTCAAGGCTTAATACTCTTCTCCATAATTCCTATTTATTTTCCTGCAAGAGACGAAAAGGGATAAACTCGATCTTTGGCTTCTTTGCTCTATCGGGGAGGCTTAACTTCTTAAACTCCACGTTCATGTCCCCAGGCTGAGGTAATGGGACTTTGTCTTTGTCTGAGCTCGTCTCCTCCTTTACTTTAGGCTCATAGTCTTCCTCTTCTTCGAAGGTCCAGCCATCATGCTCCAAGTCCCCGTAGACCTTAGGGTCTGCGAGGTAATCTGCCACATAACTTTCCCCTTCCGAATCCTGAGACGACATATTGCTCTAAATCTGTAACAGAACGGCTCGAAACGAAAACAGAGGATATTTGCGTGATACAGTGGTCAAAACCTTCGGGAGTATATATAATGAATTTTTACCGACCAAAATACGTAACATGCAAGAAAACGGAGTCCAGGAGGAACACGAGGTGTCCACGAGACAGGGGGGCGCGCCCAGTAGAGGGGGCGCGCCTTCCACTCTCGTGGGGTCCTCGTGTCCCTTTCGGACTACTTCTTTCTTCCTAAACTTATTAAATATTCCAAAACTTATAAAAATTGCCATTGGAGTTGTTTTGGAGTCGGTTTACTTACCGTACCACATACCTATTCCTTTTTGGAGTCTAGAACATTCTGGAAAGTGTCCCTTATGTATTCCTCTAGGGTTACAGTTTCAACAATATTAGTTTCAACATTGATAGGGTTACCTGAAGTATAATGTTTAATTCTTTGACCGTTTACCACCCTCGGACTTGTGCCTTCAAAGTTGTTGATTTTTATGCACCAGAACGATAGACCTCCTCGATAACATAGGGACCTTCCCATTTTGAGAGAAGTTTTCCTGCAAAAAATCTTAAACGAGAGTTGAATAATAACACATAATCTCCTACGTTAAACTCGCGCTTTTGTATCCTCTTATCATGCCAGTGTTTGACTTTTTCTTTGAATAGCTTGGCATTCTCATAGGCTTGAGTTCTCCATTCATCAAGTGAGCTAATATCAAACAACCAATTCTCACCGGCAAGTTTGAAGTCATAGTTGAGATCTTTAATAGCCCAATATGCCTTATGTTCAAGTTCAAGAGGTAAATGACACGCTTTTCCATAAACCATCTTATATGGAGACATACCCATATGATTTTTGTATGCAGTTCTATAGGCCCATAATGCATCATCAAGTTTTTTGGACCAATTCTTTCTAGATCTATTCACAGTCTTTTGCAAAATTAATTTGAGCTCTCTATTGCTCAACTCTACTTGACCACTAGACTGCGGATGATAAGGAGATGCGATTCTATGATTAACATCATACTTAGCAAGCATCTTACGGAAAGCACTATGAGTAAAATGTGAACCACCATCAGTCTTAAGATATCTAGGGACTCCAAACCTCAGAAAAATAACTTCTTTAAGCATTTTAATATAAGTGTTATGATCAGCACTACTAGTTGGAATAGCTTCTACCCACTTAGTAACGTAATCAACAGCAACTAAAATATGTGTGTAACCATTGGAGGTAGGAAAAGGTCCGATATAATCAAAGCCCCAAACATCAAACGGTTCAATAACAAGAGAATAATTCATAGGCATTTCTTGACGTCTACTAATGTTACCTACTCTTTGGCATTCATCACAAGATACACTACAAAAAAAATACACTTCCGTGATGATACGTGTTTGTCATAGTAGGTCACGTTTTCTGTCATGCATGTACATCCATGACGATTTTATCATAGAATCAAGATAGTCATACATGTGCTGCCGTAGAAGTGTTCCATGACATTACCAAAATTATCATCACGAAAGTGTCCACTTCCATGACGATAAATTGCGCGTCACAGAAGTGCTTTCGTCAAGGGTGACCGACACGTGGCATCCACCATAACGGAACGCTGTTAAGCTATCGGGTCGGATTTTGGATCCGATAACCCGTTAACAGCCATGACCAATGCCGATTTTCCACGTGTAAAATTCTCATTGGCAGATAGATCCACGTGTCAGCTCTGCGTTGGCACATGTGTCACTCATCCAACGGTCGAGATGGGCCTATGATATGTTGACATGTGGACCGGCCCAAAAGTGGCCCACAAAGTTTAAATGGGCCGGCCCAACCGAAGGCCCATAAGATTTAGCGGACCATAATGGGCCGGCCCAGCTAAAGGCCCACAAAATTTAGCGGACCATAATGGGACGGCCCAGCTAAAGGCTCACACGATTTTGCGGACCATAATGGGCCGGCCCAGCTAAAGGCCCACAAGATTTTGCGGACCACAATGGGCCGGCCTAGCTAAAGGCCCACAAGATTCTGCAGACCATAATGGGCCGGCCCAGCTAAAGGCCCAACATTCTTTGTCAAATCGGCCCGTCAACGGCCTGGTCTAAACTTGTCATCAATGCGGCCCATGGTCACTTCTGGCCCGTTAATAGTCCTCTAAGTAATTGGGCCAAATTACGGCCCGGTGTATTTCCGGCCTGTTAAAGGTCCAGCTTCATTTGGGCCCATTTACAGGCCATCAAAACTTTCGGCCCATAAATGACCGTGAAGGATTTGGGTCATATTCGGCCATGTTTGTCACTCGGCCTGTTAGAGGCCCACTATAGATTTGGGCCACTTTCGGCCTGTTGTCATTTTCGGCCTATTAACGCCGGACATAAACCATAGGCCATATGTGGCCCGACGCCATATCGGGCCCATTAACAGCCCATATAAAAATGACGATAATCTAGCCCGACTGAAGTTCCGGCCTGTTAAAGGCCCGTGTATTAGGTCGGCGCATTTACGACCCGTCCAAATTTTGGCCTGTCAAATATCCGCATCGTAAATTGGCCACCATTTCGGCATGCTAAGTCCAGTGGGTTATTTGGCACAATCAGGGCCCAATCTCACTTTCGGTCTATTAAAGGCCCCTGCTTTTTATGGGCTCGAGATATTTACACCTGTAAATGGCCTATTTTTACTGAGGGCCCAAATTATGTTTAGGCATGTTAAAGGCCCACTATGGGCACAGGCCTACCAGAAAAATATGAAAGCTTATGCTGATTTAAGCCCAGATATTTTTAGTGGGCTACATGCCAATTTTGGCCCGTAATCATTTTTATCCCAATTGGAATGGGCCCGACGAATGTTGGCATGTTGGGCACCTACGAAGCTTTTGGCCGAATACATTACTAAGATAAACTTACACTATACAAAAATAGCGTCGTAATTACTGCAGCATGTGGCAGCATCATAAATGTTGTATCACAACAAAATAAATTCCAACCATACAACAAAAGGCGTGTTGGCATAAAGTTTACAGTCCTTCCAGATAAAAGAACCATCAGATGTATAGAAGCACAGATCATTTGACCTGAGTGCTAATGTTTCAGGCTGTAGAATCTGATGGAGTAGCACGATCTCCACCTTTTTCCGCCATTGCTCTTGAACAACGAAGCGAATGTCTGATAGTCTGGTTTCAAAACCATTCATATCTTGACGACATTTATCAACCACTATTCTTGTTTCCGAAACAACGTCCATTAGGGATTGGACTTGTGTCTGGAGCACAGATATATCACTCTGTCTAGCAGGAAGATTTTGTTCAGTAGGCGATTTGGACGAGGTTACCTTGACAACCAACCCAGAATTATGTAGGAAGGTGCTTTTTGCACTGTTAGTGGAGAGATACTAACGCACTGCAGCAAGAGGTGACATTGTGCCTGTAGTAGCCTCGTCACCTTCAGGTAGTTGTGGCTGTTCAATCATTTGTTCCATAGCTTCCTGAAAGTTTGAACTTTTAGATTAGTGTACCGGATAAGTTACTAGTGAGATAAAAACAAACAAAGTAGGTTAAATGTTTATACATAACTTATTTTGGTGAACTCCTGTAATACATTAGCATGTATTGTAGTGCTAACTACATAATAAAATCACTTTTGGAACATATGTCCATGTAGCATGCCTACTGTATTGTCTATTTCCTCACATTCCTTGACATCTAAGGATAAAGAGACATGGTTTAAAGTAGGATGAACATAGTATGACATCATTCATATGATGGGCAAATAGATATAAAACAAGAAGGCTATTTTATCATTGTGTGCGCACGTGAACATAACAACTAGATTACAGATCAAGACCAAAAGAATATCCTTCATCTCTTTTAAACCATGTAAGGTGAAATGATACATTAAGACAACTGTGTATAAAAGTGAACAGAGTAACTGACATTGGCTGCAAACCAAGTAGTTAAATGAACACATGACAGTACCAATCAGTTCAAGGCAGGAGGAGTAAGGACTTACAACAGCGGCTTGAACTGGTGTGCTCATGCCCTTCATCTTGCTGGTGTGGCAATCCTTGAAGATTTGTACTGCATTCGGTTCAGGTTCTTTTTGGTCCGCACGGGATTTCCTCTGTATTTGGAACAAGTCAATATAGATACGATAATATGGCACAAAAAAAAGAAGGAAGTAGCAGCTATTTACAAGAGCCTCGCAATGTGTAATATAGATATGAGATCTTGTTGTCTGTTGGAATTCACTTTAGAACGGTTGGTTTTATTCTTCAAACAGTTAGCCTAGAAGAAGATACACTTGTAAGGCACATACATAAATACAAGTTCAATATGTGGTCTGATCAAATACATATAGCCTACCTGATACTTTGGACCAGACCAGTGTTTAACGAGGGTTGTCCAGTCTTCATCTGTAACATATTCCACTGGAGATGTTTGGGCGATTTCATTGTTAGCCTTGCCTTCAAAGTGAGATTTTCTAAGGTGGTACCGATACTGTCGCAGAGCAGACTGAAAAACATGAGTGCATGCTTGTTTAGTTGCATCATCTTTCGGATCCAACTTGAACCTCATCTGTTGAAAAAAGAATGTGAGTCTTATTAGGAGGAAGCTAGAAAGTATGGGACATAGCAAGACAATATTACTAATTGCGATGAATAACATTACTTACGGATAAATGGTCAAGGATGGTGTTAAACTGGGTATTGTCTTTCTCATTCCTGTATTGGATCCACGTTGGGAGGATATGCGCATGACACCTAACGGCAACGGCTGCCTCTGATACTAACTTGGCTGACTCTATAGCATCACGTGGCCTTTTTAAACCTGCCTCAAAATGGATCTCCATTCTTCCTCCTTTAGATTTTGTTAATTTGTCAAGCATTATACCTGATGTCTGTTTCCTCTTGCGTCGTGGTGCTAGTTCAACAACGAATATGGAAAGTGTTAGTGTACATCAAACTGTGAGAGTACATATAAAGGAGCATGCAACTGCAACTTGACTCGGTCAGGTACCATCTTGGTGTTGATGCTCATGAGGTTATTCTGATCTTGCCAAGTCCTGTTGTGTCAGCAGTGCTTCGGAAGTAGTGTTAGGTGTGAAGGCAGCTTGGGAACTGGCCAGTTCAAGAGCAAATGAATGAGTAACTGGTTGAGATGCTGGTATAGTTGAAGCGGATGCTGCAGCTGGTGGAGCAGGTGATACTATGTTTGTAGATTTAGCTGGTGGACTTGGACCTTCTACTGCACTATAAATACTAGCAGAATCTCGACGGCAGAACCTTTTCCGTTTCACCCGACGAGTAACATCACTCTCTACTATATTATTTTCCTTGCTCTTTTTTGACTTTGCCATGTCAAGCTGTACCCACAACACAAAAGAATAAAATCACTGTTCAGAACTCATTGATGCATGATACAGACAAGCAATACTTTGATGTAAGACAATCGTATGAGGATGGAATATGTAAGAAAAACAGGACGGCATGACATATTCACAGCTACGATGTGCAAACTAAGCAGAAGGATTTTCAAGAAAATAGAAGTAATGCGAGCTAGACACCATATGAAAGATGCAACCAATATTACTCTGCCATGTTAAAAGTGTCTTGTCAAAGTGGCAATTCGAAAAATTAGAAGCAGTACAACGTAGAAATCAATTCAAGATGCAACCACTATCAAACTGCCATGTTAAAAGCGTCCAATCCTGAGTTACTGATGCGGGATACACAACAGCAGTACTTTCATGTAAGAACATGGTATGATAGATAGATGCAGTGTATTCTAGACACAGAAAGCCATGTCATATGCACATGTATATCGTATAAACTCAGCAGGTGCAATTTAATCAAAATAGAAGAAATACAGGCTAGACAACATATGCAACATGAAACTAATTATCAAACTGTCAACTTAGAGCAAGCACCTACGATGGTGGAGTATGGAAGATGAACTCATCATGTAGACTTGGGACTTCAACTTCATTAGCAGTAGCAGTGGAAAATCTAGAGAGTCTCTGTTTGCGTCGGTGCGGAGTACCACCAACATCCCCTAACTTACTCTTTTCCTTCCTATTTTCAGATATTGCCTTATGAAGTCAAAACCACAAGAAGATGAATAAAATTAGCTCTGCATAACTGGTTGATGCATGATACAGACGAACACTACTTTGATGTAAGGCAAGTGCAGGATAGGAGGATGGAATATATACAAAAAAGAAAGCGTTTCATATTCACACGTACGATAGGAGGATGGAATATGTATGAAAAAACAGTAAGGGGAAGGCATTTCAACAAAATTAGAAGAAATGAAAGCTAGGCACCATATGGACATGCAACCAATATCACTCTATCAGGTAAAAAGTGTCTCGTTGTAAGTGCCATTTCAAGAAATTAGAAGCAGTACAAGCTAGAAGACAATGCAAGATGCAACCTACATCACAGTCCCAAGTTAAATGCGTCTTATGGGTAAGTGATCGTTGCAGGTATAAGTTGTAAGCTACGCAGATGCAATTCTACATAATCAGAAGCAATACAAACTAGACATCATACGGAAAACGCAACCACGTATAACAGTTCCAAGTAAGAGCAAGCACCTGTGATGGTGGAGTAGGGGAGATGTGCTCATCATGTACACGTATGTTCTAGAAACAGGAACATGTGTCATATTCACAGGCATTATGTGTAAAGTAAGCAGATGCAATTCAAGTTAGAAGCAATACAAGCTAGACATCATACAAAACATGCAACCACATATAATAGTGTCAAGTTAGAGCAAGCACCTGTGATGGTGAAGTAGGGGAGATGTGCTCATCATCTACACAGCTACGTTGACTGTCCAGCCTTGTGTTGTCTTGCGAATCTTGTTGGGAGGATGGCAGAGTAGAATCTGTAGAGATCCCTATTTGAGTTGCTCCGAAGGACCACCATCATCCACTGTTAGACTAATTTCCTTCAGCTGTAATGATTTTGCATTGTGAAGTCAAACCGATAAGAAAAAGGAATAAAATCCGCTCTTCAGAACTCATTCATGCATGATACTGACGAACACTACTCGGATGAAAGGCAAACACATGATGCGAGGATAGAATATCTATGAATAAAGGTGTGACATATTCACACCTATGATGTGGTAACTAAGCAGAAGGCATTTCAACAAATTAGAAGCACTACAAGCTAGACACCATATGAAAGATGCAACCAAGATCACTCTGCCAAGTTCAAACTGTATGGCCTTTCAACAAATTAGAAGCAGTACATGCTAGAAATCATATGCAAGACACAACCAATATCACAGTGGCGACTTAAAGGTGCCTTATCATAAGTGACTGATGCAGGATATGCAAGAATAGTAGTCTGATGTAGAAATAGGAACACATGTCATATTCACAGGCATTATGTGTAAAGTAAGCAGATGCAATTCAACAAAGTTAGAAGCAATACAAGCTAGACATCATACGCAACATGCAACCACATTTAATAGTGCCAAGTTAGAGCAAGCACCTATGATGGTGGAGTAGGGGAGATGTGCTCATCATCTACACAGCTACGTTAACTGTCTAGCCTTGCGTTGTCTTGCGAATCTTGTTGGGAGGATGGCGGAGTAGAATCTGTAGAGAACCTCTGTTTCAGTTGCTTGGAAGGACCACCATCATCCAATGCCTTGCCAATTTCCTTCAGCTTTATTGATTTTGCATTGTGAGGTCATACCGACAAGAAAAAGGAATATCATTTGGTCTTCAGAACTCATTCATGCATGATACTGACGAACACTACTCTGATGAAAGGCAAAGTCATGATACGAGGATGGAATATGTACGAAAAAATGGACGGCTTGACATATTCACACCTATGATGTGGTAACTAAGCAGAAGGCACTTCAACAAATTAGAAACACTGCAAGATACCATATGGAAGGTGCAATCAATATCACTCTGCCAAGTTAAAACTGTCTCATCATAGGTGGCGTTCATCAAACTAGAAGAAATACGTGCTAGAATTCATATTGAAGACGCAAACCAATATCACACTGCCAACTTAAATGTGTCCCATCATAAGTGACTGATGCAGGATACACAAGAAGAGTAGTTTCATGTAAGAACATGGTGTGATAGACAGATATAGTATGTACCAAAAAACTGGAAAGCGTGTCATATTCACATGTATCATGTGTAAGCTAAGCAGATGCATTTTACACTAATTAGGAGCAATACGAGCTAGACACCACGTGCAACATGCAACCAGATATCACACTGCCAAGTTAGAGCAAGCACCTTTGATGGTGGAGTAGGGGAGAGGAGACTTGGACCTTGTAATGCCCTATCGGTACAAGGAGAATCGGTACAGATGCTCTGTTTACGTTGCTGCAGAGGACCACCATCATCGCCTTCCTTACTCTTTTCCTTCCTCTTTCTTGATTTTGCCTTGTCAAGTCAAACCCACAAGAAAAAGGAATAAAATTTGCTCTTCAGAACTTATTGATGCATGATACTGACGAACACTACTTTGATGCAAGGCAGCCGCATGATAAGAGGATGCAATATGTATGAAAAATAGGACGGCGTGACATATTGACATGTATGATGTATAAAGTGTAAACTAAGCACAAGGTGCATGAACTTGTTAGAATCGATGCAAGCTAGAAACCATATGAAAGATGAAACCAATATCACTCTGCCAAATTAAAAGGGTGCTCTAACAAATGTATTTGACCAAATTAGAAGCAATACATGGCAACAGGCTAGAAATAATATGCAATATTCAACGAATAAAGGTGACTCATCGTAAGTGATTGATGCAGTATACAGAAGAGAGGTAGTTTCATGTAAGAACAAGGTTAACACATAGATGTAGTGTGTACCAAAAATAGGAAGGCATGTCATATTCACAGGTATAGTGTGTAAACTAAGCATATGCAATTTACCCTAATTAGAAGCATTACAAGCTAGACACCGTATGCAACATGCAACCACATATCACACTGCGAAGTTGGAGCAAGCACCTGTGATGGTGGTGTAGGGGAAGTGCGGTCTTCAGGTATAGAGCAACGTTCAATATCTTAATTTAGGCTTGTTGTTTCTTGAGCATCATGTGGAGAGGATGAAATTGCATTCTTTATAAGAGTATTGCGTCTCATATTAACCCACACGCGTGACTGTCTCATCATAAGCGATAGACGCAGGATACACAAGAACAGTAGTTTGATGTAAGAACATGGTGTGATAGGCAGATGTACTATGTACCAAAAATAGGAAGGTGTGTCATATTCACATGTATAATGTGTAAGCTAAGGAGATGCAATTTAACAAATTAGGAGCATTGATGAGGGATACACAAGAAAAGTAGTTTGATGTAAGAACATGGTTAATAGAAAGACGTAGTATGTACCAAAAATAGGAAGGCATGTCATATTCACAGGTATAATGTGTTAACTAAGCAGATGCAATTTACCCTAATTAGAAGCATTACAAGGTAGACACCATAGGCAACATGCAATCACATATCACACTGCCAAGTAAGAGCAAGCACCTGCGATGGTGGTGCGGGGGAATTGCGGTGATCAACTAGAGAGCTACGTTGACTATCTTCATTTAGCCTTGCTGTTTCTTGAGAATCATGTGGGGAGGATGACACTGCACTCTTTAAACGAGTAGGGCGTCTCACAGTAACCCACCCGGGTGACTGTCTCATCATAAGTGATTGACGAGGGATACAAAAGAGCATTAGTTTGATGTACGAACATGGTTAATAGACATATGTAGTATGTATCAAAAACAGGAAGGCATGTCATTATCAACGGTACAATGTGTAAAGTAACCAGATGCAATTTAACCAATTGGAAGCAATACAAGCTAGACACCATATGCAACATGCAACCACATTTGACAGCACGAAGTTAAAGCAAGCACATGGGATGGTTGTGTGTGGCAATTGAGATCATCAACTACAGAGCTACGTTTACTGTCTCCAACTGCTGACACTGCACCCATTAGAGCGCTGAAACACTTAGAGCTTATCTTCGAATTACACTGGAGCGACTTATGTCTTTTCTTTCCTGCATTCATCAACACTGCGTTAGAGTCTGAAATACCCATGCATAAAAAACAATAGTGTGAGTATGGGTGAAGTGTGTGCACAATTAGTACAGTGTAAAGGTAGCAGATAGTAGGTCGGTGAGAAATAAATGACGAGAGACATATGATAGCTCTACAACATGCATGGCACACTCAATTACTACAGGATTCTATGAAAATAACTGTCGACTGAAAGCAAATAGGCCAGTCCATTTTTTCTACACCGTACGATGTACAAAGAACGGGCAGATCGCCTTCATCTACCTCCAGCCAGTTAGTGTTGACGATCTTCCTCGAAACGCCAGCAACCACCGGCCCAGTATTCCTCCCCTCCCTGCGCCCTCCCCTCGACCTCACCACACCGCCGTGCTTGGCACTGCCCCCCGGCCATCCATTCAAGCCCCGCCGACCTCCAGGTCGGGCGCAAGCAGCTCCTGCGCCCCACACCCCTATGATAGACACCAATGCGCCGCTTCCCCGGGGAACAGGCGGACTAGGTGCTCCACGCGCCTAAGCGGGTGCTGCTTCTTTTAATTGCAATTCGACTGACCCTGAATTGAAATCCAGGCGGGCTACTGACCTCTAGCAAAGGTGAAATAGTAAAAGGGAGGAAACCTTGTGCATTTAGTATCACGAAGAAGATGCAGTAAGAAGAGCTCAACTAGTTTCTTTCGTGGGATGAATACAGTGTGAGCGGAGACGTAAGATTTGCACGAATAAGGGAAGAGGAGTACCTCTTTTTGCTGGCAGTGCTGTGTCCTCCTTCTGTTTTTCTGACGATCTTGTTGTTCACCAAAAACCAGAAGTTGTGGACGACGGTGCAGCCTTGGACGAACCCATGGCCAAGTTGTTGAGTGTGGTGCGGTGGCCGTCTGTCGGCAGCGGGGAAGCAGATCTGAGGCGGCGAATGACGGCGTAGCGGGAACAGCTCCAGTGCGGTGGACGGTTGCGATAGTGGAGCGCAGCAGTGAGGCGCAGGACGGCGTGGTCGGAGTGGTTCTGGTACGGCGCACGTTGGCGTCGGCGTCGTGGAGGCAGCTCTGCCTCGGCTTCAGCTGCTATGTCCTTGAGGGCATTGCGGTTGCGGTTGCATTGGACGACGATGTCGGGGTACCGGCTCCGGCGTGATGGAGGAGGGCGGCGGTGGATTGGCCGCTATGGGGTGGAGGAGGAGGCTGGGGTTTCGCGGCTGGTGGAGAGGGCGTTTTCGCTCCCACGGAGTATGAATGGAGAAACGGAGGGAGGCGGGGAACTAAGGGGGAACAATGTTTTGGTTTGGGACGCGCTTGTTTGAAATTTGGGGAAAGTTACAAACTCTGCCCCCATCTAAAATTTCGGACATATTGCGGGTTGGGGGTAGGACAGTCATGTCAGGTGTCCCAAATGTGGGCGGGACAAATTTCGGCCGAGCGCATGTATGTTTAGGCGCCCACGGCGTATGAATGCTTCTCGGAGGCAGTTGAGACTGGCGTCTTGGTGAAGTTACAAACCTACACCGATTTAGACCTTTGGACATCGGGCCGATAGGCTACATGGGCCAGAGACAGGACAGTAATTTCCTACCACCAAAACATTAGTCTCGCCCGGTTTCGGGCGACCAGAGGCCTACTTGGTGCTTCGTTCAATATTTGGGACCAGAAGCATTAACGTTTTTGGTTCTCTTGAATTGAACTTTCAGGATTTGTCAAACTTCACAAATCTTTACTCTTGAAAATCATAAAGCTATGATTATTTTGGAATGGAGGGGGTACATTTGTATATACATTGTACATGAGTATATATTAAAAAATATGCAACTTACCTCAGTTCATGCACTGTTCCAGATATAATCTCCTTGGTTGCAAAAAAAAGTTAGATATGTGTATGAATATATATAGCATGTTCAAACTCACAACAAAGATTGATGCCCCCTTTTACATATGATTTACAAATGCCATTATCTCGGGTTCAAATAGATGAATGCACTTCCTATGAATTCGAATCTTCGAAACCCCCTTTATGTTGAATTTGACATGTATTTTATTTCGTAGCTAGCAATTTGGAATGTATCCATGCAAGTGACAAATGTATAAAGTGCTTCACACTAACAACATGGAGTGCACTAATTAATGTTTATATATGAATTGCAAAAGCATCCATTGCCTGTATTTCAAACCGCTCTCACTCTGTGGATCGATAATATGAAATAAACACATGCACATGCTAGAATTCAATAGAGTATGGGTGTCTGATAGACCGATTTTCGTCCATACGCAATTTTGCAAAATTCATGATCTCATCCAAAAATAATAATGCCATTTATATTTTATTTTAATGTGTAGAACCGCCTTTTACATGTAGATGCACTATGCCTCGCCCCGTTCTCACAAACGCGTTATATATCTCTCAATCTAACGCATAAGTGCACACACTTTATATGCATCGGCATTTCTCTTTCACACATGCTCACAATCTCTCTCAAGGTGTCAGGGTGTCTCACGCACATGCTCTCTCTCTCTCTTTCTGACTACTATGTACCACTCTTTTCACTAATCTCAGTTGGAAAACACTATTTCCCTCACATGCATATATACACATGCACGGTCTCTACTAGCCCTCTATACGCACATATATGTGCCTACGTGTCTCCCGCACGCACATTATCTTTAGGCCTCTCTCGCACA
>NC_041391.1:419637452-419638872 GCF_002162155.2 Triticum dicoccoides | reverse complement strand
CCCGACACACCTCTCTAATAGTAGTTGGCAGATATGATTTCATCATATCATTCGGTAGGATATCCCTGGCTATTAGGCTGGATGGTAATACGAGGCAAAGTTTTACCCGAGTTCGGATCGGACCCTTGTAGTTGAAGAAAGAGCCTACTCCTGGTACTGTATATTAGTGATAGGGGTGTGTACAAAGTACACGTGAATACCAGGCATTGTGCGTGTGTGTATACTATCGACGAACTAGCCCCCAAGCTTGTATAACATACTAAGGGCCTAGGGTTACAAATCATATATAGTCGGCTTCTCACCAGTGGGGATAGAGTCCTCTGCGACTCTGGCAGCTTCGTGTTGTACGCCGAGTCCTCCACATGGGTCTTCGTATAACACGTCTCGGTCCAACCTATATGTGGCGCAGGATGGAACCGACCCATGAGTCTTCATGTTGGCCCACCACAACTAGAAATGATGTGCCCACCACACCACACATGCAATCGGCCACTAAGAAAATAAGCATATACAATAGTACAACGGTATCTAGCTCACGATACGTCTCCATATTTTTTTGATGACACTTACGGACTTTGCATTTGATGCGTGCTCCGTATTTTGTTGATGACACTTACGGTCATTGTATTTGTAGCGAAAGCACGATATGGTCACTGGACTTCAGAATAAGGTCATCACGGTCACCACATACATTTTGTCGTGCTAACCAACATGTGGTTGGATGGTTAGAGGACAGTGGTTTCTCGAGCCCACCAATGTTAAAGTCCTGGTGCTCGCATTTATCTTGTGTTAATTTCAGTATTTTCCAGTGATGTACGTTCAGTGGGAGGAGACGTTCCACTCGACTACGAGGCACCTATGGTGACTTCGTAAAATCTCAAGATCATATATGCTGGCCCACTCTCTCCAAGGTGCTCATAGGGGTAGGGTTCACGTGTGTGCGCTTATAGCGGTGAGTGCTTGCGCGTATATATGAGCCCTTGCGTCTGTACCGTCTTAAACAAATACATGTCATGATTATACGGTCACTGGCTCACCCGTACAACTCTGTATTTTGTTGATGACATAATCAATTGACCAGTCAAACGGCACAACTAGTGTGCAACATCGGGGCGCGTAACCGTGGGGCCCACCTGTCAGCCCGTATATGAAAGAAAGAAATGGTAGTTTGAGTCTGTAGTGTGTTAATAAAATAGTAGTACATTTTAGGGTGATCATACAGTCACTGGCTCACCATACAGCTCTGTAATTTGTTGATAACACAATTAATTGACCAGTCAAACGGTCCACATTCAGCAGCGCACATTACCATAGGGCCCACCCGTCAGCGCGTATATGAAGGACAGAAATGGTAATAAACTAGTGGTTGGTGGGTATTCGAAGTCGTGAGACCTTTGGTTGGCAGTCACCGGCTGTTGGG
>NC_041391.1:419592895-419637056 GCF_002162155.2 Triticum dicoccoides | reverse complement strand
GGGGGCGGGCGATTCGGCCGGTGGTGGCTGGCGTCTCAGGGGGGTTGGAGTTTGATGATAAACTGGAGGCCCTTGATTTCGTATCAAACGGCTGGAAAATCTAATGACCAGAGATGAAAAAGTCAGTCGACTGACGTGTAGCCTCACCCCGCACGTACATATACACGCACGCAAGACACGCACGCATGTAGGCGTGCAACACTGACACGTACACATAACGTACACACGCACGCATGCTGGCGTGCAACACTGACACGTACACATGCACTCACGAAGACACGCATGGACGCACCCATGCATGCAACACTGAAACGCACCCTTGCACGCACGTAACACTCGCATGCCTACATGCACACAACACACGATGCAAGACACACGCTCAACCTATACGTGCATGCACCCTTTGTTAAGGACATGGATTGTTACGAGTATTAATCAATCTTATCTGTGATAAGCAGAACATTGATGTTTGCAGCGGTCTTTATGAATCACAACGTATCGAACGGGCTATCAACATAGTAGGCTTAACTACATGAAAAAGATGACATCACACTCAATGAACAATCATCGGTTTATGAAATGCCCGCTTCTGACCGCCCTGGCCCACCAAAGGTTCCTCTGCTGTGTGCTGCCTGCGTTGGGTCACTGACATGCAGGTCATGTACCCAAAGAGCCCACACGTCAGTGGAAGAACGACGCGGTGTCCTAGGTCAGAGACGAGGGCGCCACGCGGCACACCCGGCTGAACACGCCTCCGTGCCGCATTCAAACGCTTCCATGAAACACGCCCGTGTGGAAGCCGAGAAACCCACTCTGGACACACGTCCGTTCATGACTGGGCCAGCGTTAAACGCAACGCCGGCTGAGCTCCTCCCGTCCGCCGTCTATTTAATCTCCTATTTAAACGAGGCCAAACGTCGGCCAAGAATCGCACACCTCCGCCGCTCCCCTATCTCCTCCACCATTTTTTCCACTCTTACAATGGCTTACAAAGAGTAGTTATTCCGCATCCAAGCCGGCTGGGTAGCCTGCCGGATACGAGCTATGCAGCTCGCTGATCCACCTCCCTCCCCTCGCCCGACGGAGCCAGTTGCCGCCCCAGGCCGGCGCGCGGTTCAGCAACTCACCGCTCCAGGCCATCTCGACGAGGAGCAGCGCAAGGGCGTCGTTGCTGTTGTCCACGCCGCCGCCTCATACCACGTCTCCCATTTCTGTGGCCGAGACTCCCATGCCGGCGGCCGCGCCATGCAAGGAGCGACAGAAGTCGGGTGCACGGAGAGCGACGAGTCGGTGGCCAACGCCTCCGCGTCCGTCGCCATCATCGAGGAGAAGTAGAACATGGGAGGCCGCCGCTGCTTGGGTCCCATGAAGGCCACCGCGGAGGCGACGCCGGTGTACACAGCAAGTGTCTTGCCGGATCCTTTTGTTGCGAGGAACTTCGTCGACCCCGCATGGGCTCCACAGAAGAGGGGAATGTTACGATGAACTCGAGCCGGTGCCGGCCATTGCGAAGTAGTGGCCGGTGATGAACTCGAACCGGTGCCGGCCACCATCAACTTCGGCACCAGCCAATGATATCAGTTGGGCAGTGGGGAAGCGAGCTGTCCTTTGTGCTGAAGCATATACCTCCGGGGCTCCTGGCGTCCGGTGATCGTGCTGCCGGACATGAGGAACACAAATCGATCGGCGGGCGACCATTTAGGCTAGGTATTATATACATGTGCTGTCGAGAACTAGCACCGCGTAGTTCATTTGAATGTAATGAAATCCGTCATGTTTGTGTGAAAATCCGGTATTTTATATGATTTCCGTCGTTGTTTATATGAAATCTCAGTTTGTCTACGTGTTTGCGTGAATTTTGTCCGGTTGGTTGAGTTGCTGTCATAATGTGTGCGGCTACGGTTGGATGGCGTAATTTGCGGATTGCCGGTCGGTCTGCTGGCAGCTCGGGCGGCGTTGTGAGACAAAAAAACACAGCTCGTGCGAGCTCGTCTCCAACGTGCGCGCTGGAGGATGCATGACAGCATGAGCACCCGAGCCATTCCTCGTTCATCGATGGCAAAGGCACTGGTGGACAAAAGGGTCGCCAATATTTTGGCTACCCCGGGCAAGATCCAAACAACCCCTCCCAACAGATTCAAATCCCTCGTTTGCCGTGGAATTTTGCCATGTGTTGTTTTCATGGACTAGCAAGATGCCCGTGCATTGCATGGAACATCAAGATGCATTTTTTAACAAAATCCCGCATGCATGCAAGAGATAATTAATGTCCTCCTTTGCTAGTACCACGAGGCAACACCATTAATATTGCATCGATTAGTGTTAGTGGCCTTGTATATCTGCAAATTGTAATTTTGATAGTGGCCCCTTTTAAATAAAAATGGAGGGAGAAATATGCGAGATAAGGTGAGGAGGAGTGGGGCGTGGTGTCGTGGTGGTGACTGGTGGTCGGACTGGGCGGAGGCATGGGGATGGACGGCGCATTATGTCTAGGTTTGTATCTCTCTCACACACACCCACGTAGGTGGGGGACATGCACGAAGAGAAGAGGTGCACACATGGCGCACGTACTCCCGTCTCTTTCCCAACCACACCCGCGTGGGTACATGGTGGAGCTCATTTTTGTACGAAAAAGGCAGCCCACGTGGTAATTTGGCACGTGTACTGGTTATCCACTTGGTGGAGGGAGGATCGTCTACCATGGATGAACAAACAAATTGCGACTTGACGCGTTATGTTAAATTAAAAAAAGAGGCAAACCATGTGGGGCCTACCTTAGAGGCAAGGCTCTATACACTGGAGTACTTTTGATGTGTCCTATCAACTCGCAGAACGAGGAGAATCTTGCGGCGCGGTGGCTCGCAGGATGAGGTGAAGCTTACTACTACTGTACGCCTTTACGCCCGCTCCCTCACCCACCGGCGCGGTGGCTCGCAGGATGAGGTGAAGCTTACTACTACTGTACGCCTTTACGCCCGCTCCCTTTCCCACACGTGCGGTGGCTCGCAGCACGAGGAGAAAATTTTACTACTCCCTCTGTTTACTCATCGTCCCTACTACGTACTTTGGTTAGTACTCCCTCCATTTACTTATATAAGGCCACTATAAAAAATACATTTTGCATCTATACAAGGCCACAAATAGTAATCGAGACAAAAGTTACTACTCCCTCCTTTCTAGTTTATGGCTCAATTTCAAAATCTCTCCAACCAAGGTAGACGGTGAGTGGTCAAATTAATTTCGTAGTTTGCACAGTACGCACACACCTCAGTTTTAGTACAACTGCGCAAAATGAGATGGCTATCCCTCGTTGTCGTTGTCTAACCTCCCGTCTTCAAGGTATCCCTACATTGGTAGTAACTAAGGTAGAATGACCAACGCTATCTAAAAGAAGTTGATTCGTATGTTTTACTTCCTGATTGCAGTGCAGGGACGAGCGAAAACAACTGCATCCTTGTCCGGAATGCACTTTCTACCAGTTCATCAATGGACCAAGGACTAGCTAGCATGGCTGCACGACGGTTTTTTGGACACGTGCGCGGACAAGAGGCATTGTCGTCTGCTTATTTCTGCAAATAGCGGTGCTTAAATTTAGTGGAATGCACAAGCATTTCAGCTGGTCAGTACACTGCATGGTTCAGTTCAGCATGCCAACTAAGACCACAATTATAATTGGTTATTCTGGAATGAGAGAACCTAACCCTGGATGGTGGCAACAAGAAAAAACCAGAGTGAACTCCAGGAAATTTAAGCCTATCGGGAGGCCCTTTGCTCAGAGAAGCCTTGCTTGTTTTTTCCTAATTTGTAAACCTTCTCACAACTTTTTCTTTTGTTGTGAACTAGTATATGTTTGTTATGTTCTATGAATCATTGAGATGTATAAAATTGCTTAACTTATGCTTTTCAAGATTTTTATGAAGACGAGTTTAATGTGAGTGTTCCACATGAGCGCTGGACTAGCGTGTGAACGTTTGTAATTTATTACATTGTGGCCTCAATTAACTGCATGAACCACTGTAACAAGATACATAGTTGCTTATATGTCAGATAGCAGATTGTTGATTGTTAGCTGGTCGATAGCCTAGTGTTGAAGCGAGACGAGCCAATGTGTCGTGTTTTGCACAACTGCTTACAAGTGGGGTAGCACCAATAGTGTTTACAAGTACTTATGTATACGTCGGTGCACGGTTCTCAAACGAGTGCTCTGTTTCATCAAAACACACATTGCTCGTATGATAAACCGTGACAACTTATGTCTTACCATGCCATATTCATGAAAAAACTAGTGAGGACGCATCTGTTTCAGCAACAATTACGATGGTTCTCACATGATTCACGGGCACACGAAAGTAGCAGCAGTTCCCATAGACGGATTCAAACAGAGTACTAGCCCCAGAGGGGTCGTTAAAAGGCAAGGTTCGGATAATTAGACACAATCCAAACTACTATTAAACACTAGCTGGGGCAACTATTTCATGCCTCGATCTAATTTGGGCTGGACACAAGACGGACCTTGCCATGAACATCATCGAGGACGTCCGGCAGCAGCTCAATCCTGTGAACCTTCACGAAGACAACCGTGTGGCCTTGCCACTGATAAACTTGTTTGTGGAGGCATGCCACGTCATCTTCCTGCGTAAGCTTGACAAGAACAGTATGCCTCACAAACGAAGGAGTAGCTTTGAACTTCTTGTGCTTCAGTACACCCTGGACAACACGCCTGACAACAGTGAGGCTGGAATACAACTCTTCATTGGTATAACCGCAAATGGCTTCCAGGTTCCAACAGCCTAAGAACTCTGTTTTCCTAGTGCGTATATTCAGGTCGTCCGCCTCATAGCGAGTGACATGCACAACCACACAATCCTTGTCTGCATCAGGGCTCTAATTGAAACAGAAACAGATTCTGAATTACTTTTCAGTATAAGAAACACAAGTTATTTAAACCACTATGTATAGCATGGCATCGAAGCTAATAAAATTTTGCATTATTAATCACCACATACTTCCTTTTCTAAAAAAAATCACCACATACTTAGATGAAAAACCAAAATCGAGATCGGCAAAGAAGGAAATCACCTTGGGCAGCTCAGCGGGGGGGACACATCCTCGAAGGGAGAAAACTGCTCCTGCAGTGCCACGGGGGTTGTAACCTCAAACGGGGCATTGACCATCTCAGTAGTGGCCGTGAGCATATCTGGGGTCGGCTTGGTGGTTGCCTCCATCTTCTTGGAGCTCTTTGTCTCGTGGGGATCAGCCTCCCGCGTCTGCTCCAATATTGGCAGATCTTTACCTGGTTCTCCTTGGTCCTCATGAAACCGACGAATACTAGGAGACCATTGAAAGGAAAACACAATCGCAATGACAATGAAACAAAAAAGAGAGTGAGGATCGGTTACTGCTTTGCAAAAGTTCTTTTTTTCTCTGAACGAAAATATACCAACATCACGGATCCGCTTACCTTCCCTTTGTTGGGAGAGAAGAACAGTGGCAGATGCGAGTGTTGCCTTTCTTGAAGACGGTGAGGGAGAAGGGGATTCAGCGAAGAGTGAAATGATGGTTGCTTCGTCCGTGTAACTTAGACTGCGGGGAGGTGGGGTTTTGTGATACGACAGCTCGTTACTGCCGCCCTACAACTGGGGTGACTCTCCACCTGCATACTGCCTTCTAATTTGGTGGATGGCATTTCGGCCCGCGCGCTGCATGGCCCGCATGTCGGTGAACAAAAGTATAACGGCATTCAGTAGAGGGAGACGTTTCAATGACCTAGGAGGAGCCAGAAGCGGTAGAGTGTCTCCACTGTACTACTAGTAGTAATTGTTTTTCTGGGTAGCTGTAGAGTGTCTCCACTGTACTAGTAGTAATTGTTTCTCTGGGCCCAAGACAAAACAGCCAATCCACACTAGTAAATAGTAAAATCAATTCAAAAGGCGTTACCCACACCCAGCACACCGCCCCCCCCCCAAAAAAAAACCTGGGTGCTCTTCTTCCTCCTCGCTCCCACCCACCTCACGTCAGCTCGCTCCACTTGTACCCCCAAATTCCTCACCTCACTCCTACAGAAAACCCCAGCTCCCCTTCTTCCTAACTCCTACAGAAAACCCCCAGCTCCCCTTCTTCTTCGCTCGTGCTACGACTAGGCTTGTCGTTCGTTACTCTGCTCAAATCCGTGAGCGCTACGCGACGCCCTTGAGGAAAATGGAGTCGGCTGACCCCAGCGCCAAGAAGATGAGGCTCCCGCCAGCGGCGACGCCTCTTGTAGATCCCGCACCCGGCAGCGTGGCGAGAAGCGGCGACCCCGCCCCCTCCGGATCCCAGGAACCCGTAGAATCTCGGGTGGACCGCATCAGCGATCTCCCGGACGCCGTCCTTGGGGAGATCATCTCGCTTCTCCCCACCAAGGATTGCTGCCGCACCCAAGTCCTCTCAATTCGGTGGCGCCCTCTATGGCGCGCCGTGCCCCTTAATCTCGACTGTCGTCAGCTATCTCTCTTCAGTGATTTTGAAATCCCTAGAGCCATCATCTCCTCCCACTAGGGCTCCGTTCAAAGCCTCTACATCCCGTCATGCTACCTGAGCAAGCATACCATGCCCTGCATGGTGGACGCCTGGCTAAAATCCCTTGAATTCACAGAACTACAGCTGCTTGAGTTCTACTATTCCCCTGGAAATCACATACCACATACCGAACGCCATGAACTTGTGCCCTCAGCACCAATGTCCATCTCGTGGTTTTCCTCCTCTCTCCATACCGCCACCTTTGTGTTGTGCTACCTACCAGACAATCTGGTACTAAACCTTCGACTCCCATTTCTCAAGAAACATTCACTTGTGCGGGTTCGTATATCGGAGGCCTCATTGCACAGCATCATCCACTCCAGTTGCCCTGCGCTGGAGTGCTTGGTGCTTGTTTTCACAGTTAGAATCGGTTGTCTCCAAATAAAGTCGCCTAACCTTGTAAGAATTGGAATTTCTTTTGACGGAAGGCAGCTCATCATCCAAGATGCCCCTTCACTTCAAAGGTTGATCCTTGATTCTAGTTATTCACCGTTGCAAATAACCGTCTTCTCTGCGCCTAAACTGGAGACCTTGGGTGTAATACATGATCTCTGTGCTCATTTCAATATGGTGTTTGGCTCCACAGTTCTTAAGGTACTTTATATTATCATCTACAACTGTAACCATAAGCTGCATTTTAAATTTCTGTACATAATTTATATATCATCTTGGAGTACACATTTTGTACTAATATTATGTTCTATGCTCAATGAAGAGTTTCTCCATGGATGGCCTATCAATGGTGCTGGATTCTATCAAGATCTTATATATCCAAATGAATAGTTTTGATCTGAACAAGATTATTGGCTTGCTGCAATGCTTTCCATGTATGGAGAAGTTGTATATAAAGGTGATAATTTCAAGCACATTGGAAGCCCTCATATAGTGTACTAGAATTAACCGTTCAGCTATTGCGCTTTCGACACTCTTCTTTTAGACCTTAACTGTTTTCAATCTTCATGTCTATTTTGGCAACAGGACGGGGTAAGAAAGTTATAACCAATCGGTGGATTCGTAAGGATCGGGATTTTCTCACTTCTCATGAGATTCGATTGAAGACAATAACGCTAGAACGATATGTAGCCAACTGTGCAAACACAAGATTTGTCACATTCTTCCTGCTGAATGCGAGGTTACTATTGTCCATAAGGCTTCAGTGTATCAGTAGCATGGTTTTGACGGATGGGTATGTCGAAGAGCAAAAAAGGAGTTTTAGGTGGGCAGACGAGCTTCTGAATGTGTCGGGCTTCTATTTACAACATATTGTGGTCATAATCTAGTAAATTTTACGACCCAGGATGTTCATTCTATGGACCTGACCGATCCATTTGACTGTGACAGCCAAAAACAGTGCTGGAGTTAGATGTTGTTGCCCTTTTCAATCTGGTTTTTTTTGTAAACCTGATGAACAATTAACCCTCGTGCTTTTGTATAGTTTGTAAGCTGGAGTTAGATGTTCCTGCCCTTTTCAACTCGGCTGTGACTGTCATATTTTCTTTGAAACAAGGCAAATGGCTTGCCATTCGTTTAATTTAGAGTGAAATATTGTAACAAATCCCAACCAAGGGAAATAACATCACTCTCGTTGGCTGCTTGAGCTCACTGTGCATTACGAAAGCCAAGTGATTAGCCCCCACCAGCACCCACAAAATTATTTCGAACTAGCACATCAAATGGGCTGTAAATTTTCATAGGAAAGGTTGCATGACCGTGACAGATTTGGATTCTGACATTTGGGACCCACGAGGAAATAGCCTATCCAAGGTGGTGCCGATTTACTAGCCAGTCAACAAACTATTCTGCCTACCAGCCGTTGGATTGACATCCAACATCTGTCGTGTATCTTCTATCTCTTGTCTTCTTCTTCCTCGAGCCGCCCAAACCAAACCACCCCGTCGGCTCCGCCTGCTCCCGCCTCCCATGGCTGGTTGCGCCTCCGCCGCCCTACCGTACGTACCCTCCAATGTTGGCCAGTCCCTCCCTCTATTCCCCCACACGTCCTGTTATTCTCCGGCGACGTCAACCCCAACACGCACCCGCGCCCGAACCAGTCAACCCTCATACTCCCCTCCGCCTGCGACTGGACCGGTGCATCTTCAACGGCTCCTGTTCGTTCCGTCCGAGGCCTCGCCGTCGTCCTCCACCTTGCGGCCTTGGTTCGCTTGCCATGCGCGGTGCGCCGCCCTCTTGCGTTGTCAATGTCGTCAACAACAGAGAGGAACAAGGAGATGATTGTACGTGGAGAGGATGACAGTAGGGACCCACCAGCGTCATGGCAGTACGCAAGCAAGTGCCTCTATAGTACAAGCCCAAAAATATGGTTCCTCCTAATGGTTGGACATCTGGGGCTCACGCGATTGTCAACGTAGTCAATAAACGAGAGAATTACACTACGAGCGGCTGACACCATGGACCCAACAAGTCCTGCAGTTTTTTTCCAGGAACAAGCAGTTGTTATTTATACTAGTTTTAGTGACGGATCAGGGTAACAACGGGGCTGTGCTGGGGCTGTGGCCCGTCTAGCCAGGGTTTTATTTATGTTTACCACATCATGAACCCAGTTGTATTTTTTTGTTGCTGAAAATGGCTAGCCCAGTTCTAATTTTTTTTAAGAAATACCCAAACAAGGCCTACTTGCTTTATCGGCCCTGCTGGGCTGCAAATTCTTCAAGACGAGGAGAGTTTTATTCGGTTTGCCCAGAAATGGCCTGTACATTTTTAAAACACATCAAACCGGGAATTAGTTTCAATTTTTTTCATTACAAGATTATAAATTCCATTGATTTTTATGCATGGACAATTATTAGGATTTTATATTTATATAAATTATTTTTCAAAATAGTTTGAATTGAATTGATATTTTTGGATTAAAAATAGTTGACCGCACTGAAATATGCAAAATTTCATATACTTTTTAACCGTGGCCACAATATGGGGTGTAATGCTAACAAAAAGAAGATGGGCTCCAAAAAAAGTCCTTAAGAATTAGCAAATGGGTTGTACATTATTAGAAATAATGGCAGATGGGTTGTATGATGTTTTCCACAGATTTGAGGCTGACTTGTGCGCCTACTACAGGTTGACGGGTATGCTTTCATAAAAAAAGGTTAACGCACATGCAACGCCCTGTCAACTTAGTCAACACACGAGAGAGTGACTGTTGGATGTCCATCCAATGGCTGTCGTGCTTCTTCAATCTCTGCTCTTCATGCTCTAGCCGCTCAAACAAGCGCCGGCGGGACTGCCTGCTCCCTCCTCCCGCGGCCGGCTATGCTGCCCCGCAGGCCTCACGGCCCTGACACATCTCCAACGTATCTATAATTTATGAAGCATTCATGCTATTTTATTATCTGTTTTGAATGATTACGGGCTTTATTATACACTTTTATATTACTTTTGGGACTAACCTATTAACCGGAGGTCCAGCCCATATTGTTGTTTTATTGCCTGTTTCAGTATTTCGAAGAAAAGGAATATCAAACGGAGTCCAAATGGAATGAAACCTTAGGCAGCGTGATTTTTGGAAGAATATGATCCTGGAGACTTGGATTTCATGTCAGAAGATCCTCGAGGCAGCCATGAGATAGGAGGGTGCCCCCTGTAGGGCATGCCCCCCTATCTCGTGGGCCCCTCGAGCACCTCCCGACCGACTTCTTTTGCCTATATAAGCCTACGTACCCTAAAACCATCGAATATCAAGATAGATCGGGAGTTCCGCTGCAGCAAGCCTCTGTAGCCACCAAAAACCTCTTGGGAGTCCATTCCGGCACCCTGCCGGAGGGGGAACCCATCACCGGTGGCCATCTTCATCATCCCGGCGCTATCCATGATGAGGAGGGAGTAGTTCACCCTCGGGGCTGAGGGTATGTACCAGTAGCTATGTGTTTGATCTCTCTCTCTCTCTCGTGTTCTCTCTATGGCACGATCTTGATGTATCGCGAGCTTTGTTATTATAGTTGGATCTTATGATGTTTCTCCCCCTCTACTCTCTTGTGATGAATTGAGTTTCCCACTTGAAGTTATCTTATCGGATTGAGTCT
The DNA here is from genome assembly GCF_002162155.2 of Triticum dicoccoides. Classification (NCBI taxonomy): domain Eukaryota; kingdom Viridiplantae; phylum Streptophyta; class Magnoliopsida; order Poales; family Poaceae; genus Triticum; species Triticum dicoccoides. The sequence continues at coordinate 419,626,458 of NC_041391.1, read as the reverse complement.
TTACTTTGAGAACACTTGATGTATGTCTTGCCGTGTTTATCTGTGGTGACAATGGGATATCACGTGCCACTTGATGTATGTTTTGGTGACCAACTTGTGGGTTCCGCCCATGAACCTATGCATAGGGGTTGGCACACGTTTTCTCGACTCTCCGATAGAAACTTTGGGGCACTCTTTGAAGTACTTTGTGTTGGTTGGATGAATTTGAGATTGTGTGACGCATATCGTATAATCATGCCCACGGATACTTGAGGTGACAATGGAGTATCTAGGTGACATTAGGGTTTTGGTTGATTTGTGTCTTAAGGTGTTATTCTAGTACGAACTCTTGAATAGATTGATTTGAAAGAATAACTTTGAGGCGGTTTAGTACCCTACCATAATCTCTTCGTTTGTTCTCTGCTATTAGTGGCTTTGGAGTGACTCTTTGTTGCATGTTGAGGGATTGTTATATGATCTATCTATGTTATTATTGTTGAGAGAACTTGCACTAGTGAAAGTATGAACCCTAGGCCTTGTTTCCTATCATTGCAATACCGTTTACGCTCACTTATATCATTAGTTACTTTGCTGTTTTTATTATTTCAGATTACAAATACCTTTATCTACCATCCATATTGCACTTGTATCACCATCTCTTCGCCGAACTAGTGCACCTATACAATTTGCCATTGTATTGGGTGTGTTGGGGACACAAGAGACTCTTTGTTATTTGGTTGCAGGGTTGTTTGAGAGAGACCATCTTCATCCTACACCTCCCACGGATTGATAAACCTTAGGTCATCCACTTGAGGGAAATTTTCTACTGTCCTACAAACCTGTGCACTTGTAGGACCAACGACGTCTACAAGAAGAAGGTTGTGTAGTAGACATCAAGCTCTTTTCTAGCGCCGTTGCCGGGGAGGCTAGGTAAGCGGAACTCACTCACACCCCGTCAACTAAGTTCTTTTCTGGCGCCGTTGCAGGGGAGGTGAGTGCTTGAAGGTAACGAGGAGGAGCTTTCTATTCAACCAATCTCATCAATAGGGAGCTCAAAGAGGAAGGTTGAACCCATACATAATGTGAAGAAGAAAAAGAAAAGAAGGAGCAACAAAGGTAGAAAGGTATCCCTCCCAAATGATGTTGCTCCTACTACTCATTGTGATGATGATAATTGCTATACTATTGGTGCTATCCATATTTTTAATGATGAGAGTGATTATGCTTATGATATGAAAGAGCCCAAGCTTGGGGAAGCTATGTTTGATGAGGATGAAATATTTGAGAATTTATTTGCTGAAAGTAATGTTTGTCCCAAGCTTGGGTATGCTATGTTTAATGAAGATGATATTTTTAGCATCCCAAGTTTTGATATGCAAAGTTATTATGATGATAGCATGCCTCCTACGTATGATGATTATATTGATGAAAGTTGGTTTGGAAGAGTGTCAACTTTAGGAAGTAGTGATCCCACTATTTTGGAGGATGTTGAATTTTATTGTGATGAATACGAAAGTGGATTTGGAAGAGTGTCAACTTTATTTAGTGATTCCACTATCTTGGGAGAGGTTTCAATCGATTATGATGAGAATGAAGTTGCTACTTATGATGATTATTGTGATGAAACTTATGCTATAAAAAGTAGTGATGATTATATTTATAAATATTGTTATGATTATGATTACCCTTTTTCTTAACATTACTCTTTTAATGTGGAAACAATTTTTAGTGTTCAAGTCTCTTATGATACTCCCACTATTCAGAATGAGAAGAATTTCGCTTATGTGGAGAGTAGTAAATTTTCTATGCTTGTAGATCATAAAAAGAATGCTTTAGATTCTGGTTATATTGTTGAATTCATTCATGATGCTACTGAAAATTATTATGAGGGAGGAATATATGCTTGCAGGAATTGCAATAATGTCAAGTTTCCTCTCTATGTGTTGAAAATCTTGAAGCTATGCTTGTTTTACCTTCCTATGCTTGTTGATTATTGTTCCCATAAGTTGTTTGCTCACAAAATCCCTATGCATAGGAAGTGGGTTAGGCTTAAATGTGCTATTCATATGCTTCATGATGCTCCCGTTACGTTTCAATTCTTATCTTTTATGTGCGCATCATTGTCATCATCATGCCTAGCTGGAAAGGCATTAAAGAAAAGCGCTTGTTGGGAGACAACCCAATATGTACCCTTACTGTTTTGTGTGTCCACATGATTATGCTGCGGTAGTAATCATGTTTCTTAGCTTTTGTTTCAATAAAATGCCAAGTAAGACCTTTAGGATAGCTTACGGTGATAGTTGTGTTGATCCTGCTGAAAATCAGAAACTTTTGCACCCAGTAAATTAGTTTTGTTAATTCACAGAAACGTGATTCTCATCTGATTCTTTTTGCTATGGATTGGTACAAAAATTTATTAGGACTTCCTAATTTGGTAGGATTGTTGGAGTTCCAGAAGTATACGTTTGATACAGATTACTACAGACTGTTCTGTTTTTGACAGATTCTGTTTTATATGTGTTGTTTGCTTATTTTGATGAATCTATGTCTAGTATTAAGTGGTATGAACCATACAGAAGTTGGAATACAGTAGATATTACACCAATATGAATTTAGAATGAGTTCATTACAGTACCTAAGTGGTGGTTTTATTTTCTTATACTAACGGAGCTTACGAGTTTTCTGTTGAGTTTTGTGTTGTGAAGTTTTCAAGTTTTGGGTAAGGATTCGATGGACTATGGAATAAGGAGTGGAAAGATCCTAAGCTTGGGGATGCCCAAGGCACCCCAAGGTAATATCCAAGGACAACCAAGAGCCTAAGCTTGGGGATGCCCCTGAAGGCATCCCCTCTTTCGTCTTCGTTCATCGGTAACTTTACTTGGAGCTATATTTTTATTCACCACATGATATGTGTTTTGCTTGGAGCATCATTTTATTTTGTTAGTATTTTCTTTCTGTTATTTAGATTAATGTTTTGCATCTTTAGTTTCAATAAAAATGTCAAGGATAGCCTTTGCCATGCTTATTTTGCTAGTATACATGTTGCTGTTTGAAAACAGAAAGTTTACCGCTGTTGCAAAAATTCCCTAGAAAAGTCAGAGCATGATATAATGTTGAAATTTTTTGCATAATGAGATATGATAAATTTACTACAGTGGGAATTTTATTTCATAATTTTTGGGGTTAGGGAAGTATTGATACTCTTGCATTCTTTACAGACTGTACTGTTTTGACAGATTGCTGTTATGTTTGCATTGTTTGCATATGTTTGCTTGTTTAATGATTCTATTTGAGGATAGGAGTGTTAAATATGCAGAGAAATTTAGTATGCAATGTGGAATAATAATTTTAGTGATTTGTTACAGTAGGAAATTATAAGGTTTTGCATTGGTTTATACTAACCTATCTCACGAGTTCTTGTTGAGTTTGTTGTGGATGAAGCTTTTGATAAAAAGAGAAACCACGATATGAGAGAATTAAGGAGACAGAAAAGTTCAAGCTTGGGGATGCCCAAGGCACCCCAAGATAATATTCCAAGAAGTCTCAAGCATCTAAGCTTGGGTATGCCCCGGTAGGCATCCCACCTTTCTTCTTCAACAACTATCGGTTAGTATCGGTTGAGCCTAAGTTTTTGCTTCTTCACATGAGTTGTGATATCCTTGCATTGTCATTTTATTTTGCTTAGATTGCTGTTTGAATAAGATTCCAAGATCTGAAATTCTTTAATGAGAGGGAGTCTTCGCATAGTTACATAATTATTTAGCTACTCATTGACCTTCACTTTTATCTTTTTGGAGTAGTTTGTCATTTACTCGTGTGCTTCACTTATATCCTTTGAGTAAATTGTTGAATGAGTTGATTGTCATAAATCTGAAATTATATATGTTTCATTTGCTTATCCCATGGGGAGTAATGACTTCACATCTAAGAAGTAGAGGTTGTAAATTTATTGAAGGTTAGCAAGCATTGTATTGGTCATTTGAACAATTCATGAAAGAATATTGAAGGAAGAGAGATTTCACATATAAATATACTATCGTAGACATCTTTTATAATTGGGAGCACTCATTAAGTATGACATGCTAAAGAGTTGGTGCTGGACAAGGAAGACAACGTAATGGGTTATGTTTTCCGACATCTCAGTTAATGTATATTGTCATGGATCATTCAAACATGTTGAGCTTGCCTTTCCCCCTCATGCTAGCCAAAATTCCTTGCACCAAGTAGAGATACTACTTGTGCTTCCAAAAATCCTTAAACCCAGTTTTTCCATGAGAGTCCACCATACCTACCTATGGATTGAGTAAGATCCTTCAAGTAAGTTGTCATCGGTGCAAGCAATAAAAATTGCTCTCTAAATATGTATGATCTTTTGGTGTGAAGAAAATAGCTTTATACGATCTCTTGTTATGGAAGCAATAAAAGCGACGGACTACATAATAAAGGTCCATATACAAGTGGCAATATAAAGTGATGTCCGTTCACATTAAGATTTTGTGCATCCAACCCTAAAAGCGCATGACAACCTTTGCTTCCCTCTGCGAAGGGCTTATCTTTTACGTTATGTCTTTTACTTTATGCAAGAGTCAAGGTGATCTTCACCTTTCCCTTTTTCATTTTATCCTTTGGCAAGCACTTTGTGTTGGGGTGATCCTGATATATATATCCAATTGGATGTAAGTTAGCATGAACTATTATTGTTGACATCACCCAAAGGTGAATATGTTGGGAGGCAACACTATAAGCCCCTATCTTTCTCAGTGTCTGATTGAAACTCCATAACATTAGTATTGTGTAAGTGTTAGCAATTGTAGAAGACTATATGATAGTTGAGTGTGTGGAGTTTGCTATTCCTAAAAATAAGATGAATTGCAATTGTTTGATGACTGAGAACATAGTTTTCTAGTTTTCAAGAATGTTTATGGTCTATGCTTTGACATGTGAATTGCTTGTTACTTTATCGTGAGAATTTTTATGAGATGAACTACTGTTATGACATATTATCATGCTAGAAAAGGTGGTTGAAATTATCATTGATCAAACTTGTGCACCTTCTAGCATTCACACTTCATAAATTCTTTCTTTATCATTTACCTACTCGAGGACGAGTAGGAATTAAGCTTGGGGATGCTGATATGTCTCCAACGTATCTATAATTTATGAAGCATTCATGCTATTTTATTATCTGTTTTGAATGATTACGGGCTTTATTATACACTTTTATATCACTTTTGGGACTAACCTATTAACCGGAGGCCCAGCCCATATTGATGTTTTATTGCCTGTTTTAGTATTTCGAAGAAAAGGAATATCAAACGGAGTCCAAACGGAATGAAACCTTCGGCAGCGTGATTTTTTTGAAGAATATGATCCTGGAGACTTGGAGTTCACGTTAGAAGATCCTCGAGGCAGTCACGAGATAGGAGGGCACCCCCCATAGGGCGCGCCCCCCTATCTCGTGGGCCCCTCGAGCACCTCCCGACCGACTTCTTTCGCTTATATAAGCCTACGTACCCTAAAACCATCGAATATCAAGATAGATCGGGAGTTCCGCCGCCGCAAGCCTCTATAGCCACCAAAAACCTCTCGGGAGTCCGTTCCGGCACCCTGCCGAAGGGGGAACCCTCACCAGTGGCCATCTTAATCATCCCGGCGCTATCCATGACGAGGAGGGAGTAGTTCACCCTCAGGGCTGAGGGTATGTACTAGTAGCTATGTGTTTGATCTCTCTCTCTCTCTCGTGTTCTCTCTATGGCACGATCTTGATGTATCGCGAGCTTTGTTATTATAGTTGGATCTTATGATGTTTCTCCCCCTCTACTCTCTTGTGATGAATTGAGTTTCCCTCTTGAAGTTATCTTATCGGATTGAGTCTTTACTTTGAGAACACTTGATGTATGTCTTGCCGTGTTTATCTGTGGTGACAATGGGATATCACGTGCCACTTGATGTATGTTTTGGTGACCAACTTGCGGGTTCCGCCCATGAACCTATGCATAGGGGTTGGCACACGTTTTCTCGACTCTCCGGTAGAACTTTGGGGCACTCTTTGAAGTACTTTGTGTTGGTTGGATGAATTTGAGATTGTGTGACGCATATCGTATAATCGTGCCCACGGATACTTGAGGTGACAATGGAGTATCTAGGTGACATTAGGCTTTTGGTTGATTTGTGTATTAAGGTGTTATTCTAGTACAAACTCTTGAATAGATTGATCCGAAAGAATAACTTTGAGGTGGTTTAGTTTCCTACCATAATCTCTTCGTTTGTTCTCCGCTATTATTGGCTTTGGGGTGACTCTTTGTTGCATGTTGAGGGATTGTTATATGATCTATCTATGTTATTATTGTTGAGAGAACTTGCACTAGTGAAAGTATGAACCCTAGGCCTTGTTTCCTATCATTGCAATACCGTTTACGCTCACTTTTATCATTAGTTACCTTGCTGTTTTTATTATTTCAGATTACAAATACCTTTATCTACCATGCATATTGCACTTGTATCACCATCTCTTCTCCGAACTAGTGCACCTATACAATTTGCCATTGTATTGGGTGTGTTGGGGACACAAGAGACTCTTTGTTATTTGGTTGCAGGGTTGTTTGAGAGAGACCATCTTCATCCTATGCCTCCCACGGATTGATAAACCTTAGGTCATCCACTTGAGGGAAATTTGCTACTGTCCTACAAACCTGTGCACTTGCAGGCCCAACAACGTCTACAATAAGAAGGTTGTGTAGTAGACATCAGGCCCCACCGTACTCCCATCGCTGGCCTAGCCATCCGTCTACTCACCCACACATGCTATTATTCTCCGGTGATGGCAGACGAACCAGTAAACCCTCGTACTCCTCCGCGTGGGAAACAACTGTTGAGTATTCCCTGGCTCCGTGTCGTTCCCTTACTAGGCCTCGCCGTCGTCCACCGCCCTGGTGCTCTCGGCGCGGCCTGGTCAACATGGTCAATGAACGACATCCATCAGAAGTGGACTGTATGTGGAGAGGCTGACAGCTGGGTCCACGGCCGCACGCAAGGAAATGCCTCCTTATTACGCACAAAATAATGATTCCTCCACCTGAAAGCTAGGACCCACAGGAAGGGCCTCTGTATTTCGCAAAAAAACGTTCCACCCGCTGACAGGTCGGACCCACCAGCTATATCTTCGCACGCAAGGAAGTGCCTCCTTATTACGCCCAAAAAAATGAATAACCCCTGCTAGCTGGGACCCACCATATTGTTGGGCTGACTTGTGGGCCTACTAAGTTGACGGGGACGGAGGGCTTTGTCAACTTAGTCAATACTCCAGTGACCGTATGATGTCCATCCAACGGCCATAGTGATTCTTCAACCTCTGGTCTTCTTGCTCCAGCCACCCAAAGCAGCGTCGGTCGTGCCGCCTGCTCTTGACTCCCGTGGCTGGCTGTGCTACCGCCTGCTCCTGCCTCCCGTGGCCCGGCTCCGTGTCGTCCCCTTCCTAGGCCTCACCGTCATCCACCGCCGTGGTGCTCTCGGCGCGGCGTGGTCAATGTGGTCAATGACCGACTTCCATCGGAAGAGTACTGTACGTGGAGAGGCTGATAGCTGGGTCCACGGCAGCCGCAAGGAACTGCCTCCTTATTACGCGGAAAATAATTATTCCTCCACCTGACAGCGGGGACCCACCAGACGGGCCACCAGTATTTTGCGAAATAAATCGTTTCCCCCTGACTGCTGGGACCCACCGTACGGGCCACCGTATTTCGCGAAAAAAACGTTCCCCCCGCTGTCAGCTCGGACCCACCGAAAGTGCCTCCTTATTATGCACAAAAAAATGAATACTCCCCCGGCTAGCTGGGACCCACCTTGGTGGGACGCTGTCTTCTGGGCCTACTAAGTTGACGGGGACAAAGGACTTTGTCAACTTAGTCAGTATGAACGATTCTAGCTCCAGTGACCGTACGATGTCCATCCAACGGCCGTAGTGCTTCTTCAACCTCTGGTCTTCTTGCTCCAGCCGCCCAAAGCAGCGTCGGTCGTGCCGCATGCACCTGCCTCTCGTGGTCGGCTGTGCTGCCACGGAGGCCTCACCGCCCCCTACTATTCCCACCGCTGGCCAGGCCCTACGGCGACGGCAGCCTCACACCGCAGCTGAACCAGTGAACCCTCGTACTCCTCTCTGTGTGGGCTTCCACTGACGCGTCTTCCCCAGCTCTGCTTCGTCCCCTTCCTAGGCCTCGCCGTCGTCCACCGCCGTGGTGCTCTCCGCACGGCGTGGTCAACATGGTCAAGGAACGACTTCCTGAAAGTGCGTTATGTCGACTAGAGGGGGGGTGAATAGGCGATTTTTATGAATTCTTCACTAAGGAATTTGCCGGTGAGGAAATTCCTTAGCAAAGAACTACTAGCAGCGGAATAAGTACTCAGAAGTAAGCATAACAGAATACAAGCATGGCCATCATGATGAAATGAAGACTAGCACAGAGTACAGAAAGCGTAATCACAGGATAACACAAGATGAAGACAACAGACTAAAGAAATTGAACTGAGGAAATTGAGAAAGTCTTCAGTCAAAGTCTTCAAACACAGATATGAACAAACATTCAACACAGTAATGAGGAAATGAAAGAGTTGAGGAGATAGAACCAGTTAGGTTGGTGAAGACAATGATTTGGTAAACCAGTTCCAACTGATGTCTCAGTTGTACGTCTGGTTGGAACGGCTGAGTATTTAAACTCGAGGACACGCAGTCCCGGACACCCAGTCACTAAGCCGCAACTCAGGACACCCAGTCCTCACCGTATTCTCCTTGAACTAAGACCACGCAGGCCTCGTCCAATCACTCGTGGTAAGTCTTCAGGTGACTTCCAAACCTTCACAGACTTGGTCACTCGGCGATCCACAATTCCTCTTGGATGCTCTAGACCTTGACGCCTAACCGTCTGGAAGAAGCACAGTCTTCAAAGGTAACAAGCGTTGGATCCACGCAGGATCAATTTCTTTAGTGATGCTCAATCACTTTGGGTTTGTGGGGGTTTGGTTTTGGATTTTCCTCACTTGATGATTTTCGCTCAAAGTCCTCGGAGGATGGGTTGCTCTCAAATGACAAGTGTCAAGTTCTCTCGGAGCAGCCAACCAACTAGTGGTTGTAGGGGGCGGCTATTTATAGCCTAGGGAGCAGCCCGACATGATAAGACATAAATGCCCTTCAATGATATGACCGTTAGGTGGATAAGATATTTTGGGACAGCCGGCGCGCAACACAGCAACGGTCAGAAATTTGACTCTCAAATTCCTCAGGGCTATCATGTTCCTCACTGTGTAGGCAATTCGCACTGGCGAATTCCTAACTCCTCAGTCAGAGCAAAGTCCTCAGTGACCAGAAGAACTGCGTCTCTGTCACTGAAGAAATTGACTGAACTGTATGAGATTTCCAATGGCTTCACTCGAAGGGATTGGTAGGTGTAGGATTTTGAGTTGAGCATCACATGGAAATTTTTCCTTAGTATTTCCTCGACCCCCTTTAACAGTACGGTGTTTCCTATGACTCAAGAAAGAGAAAATGAAACTACAAAAAAAAAGTCTTCATGCTTCATGTTCCTCAAATGAATACTAAGTCTTCAAGGTCACACCAAATTCTTCACTTTCAAAGTCTTCAGAAAGTCTTCAGAATATCAAAGTCTTCAGTCGAAGAACTTCATTTTTAGGGGTCGACTTTCTCTGTAAATATCAAACTCCTCATAGACTTATAGACCTGTGTACACTCACAAACGCATCAGTCCCTTAACCTATAAGTCTTCAATACACCAAAATCACTAAGGGGCACTAGATGCACTTACAATCTCCCCCTTTTTGGTGATTGATGACAACATTGGTTAAGTTTTCAATGGGGATAAACATATGAAGTGTAAATACTGATATTGAGGAATTTGATAGCAAGATATAGAAGAACTCCCCCTGAAGATGTGCATAGTGAGGAATTTGCTTTTGAGGCAATGCACATTTGAAGAGTTGAATCATGGAGATCTCCCACTATATCTTGTAATTCATACACGCATTTGATATATAATATGAAGAATTTGAAATGCATGATGAAATATGGTGCCTGATGAAATTCAGCATGCGTGCAATAATATTAACGAGGAATAAGCATGCCGAATAAAGCATCAAAAGTATTAGAGCATAGTGCATCAAAAGTCATAGCACCATCCAAAAGTATCAGAGCACCATCGGTTTTAAGATTACAACTCGATCCAATAAGAGTTTCGGAAGAACGAGAGTTGTAACTTAAAAAAGACGCCCTTAGTATAGACCCGCTTGAAGACTAACTCAGATTTCTCCCCCTTTGTCATCAAATGACCAAAAGGATTGAAACTGAGGACTAACGCCCCTGAAGAATTTCAAGTCGATGGAGGAGCGCCAGCGTTGTCGGGGTTGTTTGTTGTAGCAGGGCCTGCCGCAGTGTCGTCCAAATCTTCATACTCATCAGTGTCACGCGATGAAGAATAAGAGCTGGCCACCAGTGGAGGAACTTTGACTCTCTTGAATTTCTTCGGAGGAGGTGCAGACCAGTCAAATTCTTCCTTGAGACCCATAGTCGTCAGTTCTTCAGCGCTATAGACATGAGTGAGGACAGCCCAGGTGCGGTTGAGGGTTTCATGAAGGTAGTAATGATTCTTCTTCACTGCATTGTGTGTTGAGGTCATGTTGTGAAGAAGTGCACCAAACTGACGCTTTACCCATTTGTGATTACGATCAACCTTCTGATGAAGACTGAGGAGTAACTCACGGTCAGTCATCACCCTGGGAGCTATGGCTTGAGGATTTTGCTTGGTTGAGGTATTTGCGGCAGTGTCATGTGTGGCAGAGTCGTCATTGGTAGAGTAAGATGTAGCCAGACGAAATTAACCATCCAATGGACGAATGCTTTCATCGATCACAGCAGCTGCCTTTCCCTTATCATCAGATGAAGAAACTGAAGGAAATATGCCCTAGAGGCAATAATAAAGTTATTATTTATTTCCTTATAATCATGATAAATGTTTATTATTCATGCTAGAATTGTATTTACCGGAAACATAATACATGTGTGAATACATAGACAAACAAAGTGTCACTAGTATGCCTCTACTTGACTAGCTCGTTAATCAAAGATGGTTATGTTTCCTAACCATGAACAATGAGTTGTTATTTGATTAACGAGGTCACATCATTAGTAGAATGATCTAATTGACATGACCCATTCCATTAGCTTAGCACCCGATCGTTTAGTATGTTGCTATTGCTTTCTTCATGACTTATACATGTTCCTATGACTATGAGATTATGCAACTCCCGTTTACCGGAGGAACACTTTGGGTACTACCAAACGTCACAACATAACTGGGTGATTATAAAGGAGTACTACAGGTGTCTCCAATGGTCGATGTTGGGTTGGCGTATTTCGAGATTAGGATTTGTCACTCCGATTGTCGGAGAGGTATCTCTGGGCCCTCTCGGTAATACACATCACATAAGCCTTGCAAGCATTACAACTAATATGTTAGTTGTGAGATGATGTATTACGGAACGAGTAAAGAGACTTGCCGGTAACGAGATTGAACTAGGTATTGGATACCAACGATCGAATCTCGGGCAAGTAACATACCGATGACAAAGGGAACAACGTATGTTGTTATGCGGTCTGACCGATAAAGATCTTCGTAGAATATGTAGGAGCCAATATGGACATCCAGGTCCCGCTATTGGTTATTGACCGGAGACGTGTCTCGGTCATGTCTACATTGTTCTCGAACCCGTAGGGTCCGCACGCTTAAGGTTACGATGACAGTTATATTATGAGTTTATGCATTTTGATGTACCGAAGGTTGTTCGGAGTCCCGGATGTGATCACGGACATGACGAGGAGTCTCTAAATGGTCGAGACGTAAAGATTGATATATTGGATGACTATATTCGGACACCGGAAGGGTTCCGGAAGAGTATCGGATAAAACCGGAGCACCGGGGGGTTACCGGAACCCCCCGGGGGGTTAATGGGCCTTATGGGCCTAAAGTGGAGAAGAGGAAGGGGCTGCCACAGCAGGCCGCGCGCCCCCTCTCCCCCTAGTCCGAATTGGACCAGGAGGGAGGGGCGGCGCCCCCCCTTTTCCTTCTCTCCCTCCACCTCTCCTAGTTGGACAAGGAACGGGAGGGGAGTCCTACTCCCGGTAGGAGTAGGACTCCTCCTGCGCGCCACCTCTAGGCCGGCCGCACCCTCCCCCTTGGATCCTTTATATACGGGGGCAGGGGTGCACCATAGAGACACAAGTTGATCCACGTGATCTGTTCCTTAGCCGTGTGCGGTGCCCCCTGCCACCATATTCCTCGATAATACTGTAGCGGAGTTTAGGCGAAGCCCTGCTGCTGTAGTTCATCAAGATCGTCACCACGCCGTCGTGCTGACGGAACTCTTCCCCGACACTTTGCTGGATCGGAGTCCGGGGATCGTCATCGAGCTGAACGTGTGCTCGAACTCGGAGGTGCCGTAGTTTCGGTGCTTGATCGGTTGGATCGTGAAGACGTACGACTACTTCCTCTACGTCGTGTCATCGCTTCCGCAGTCGGTCTGTGTTGGGTACATAGACAATACTCTCCCCCTCGTTTCTATGCATCACATGATCTTGTGTGTGCGTAGGAAATTTTTTGAAATTACTACGAAACCCAAAAGTGGCATCCGAGCCTAGGTTATTTATGTTGATGTTATATGCACGAGTAGAACACAAGTGAGTTGTGGACGATACAAGTCATACTGCCTACCAGCATGTCATACTTTGGTTCGGCGGTATTGTTGGACGAGACGACCCGGACCAACCTTACACATACGCTTACGCGAGACCGGTTCCCTCGACGTGCTTTGCACAGAGATGGCTTGCGGGCGACTGCCTCTCCAACTTTAGTTGAACCAAGTATGGCTACGCCCGGTCCTTGCGAAGGTTAAAACGGAGTCTATTTGACAAACTATCGTTGTGGTTTTGATGCGTAGGTGAGATTGGTTCTTACTTAAGCCCGTAGCAGCCACGTAAAACATGCAACAACAAAGTAGAGGACGTCTAACTTGTTTTTGCAGGGCATGTTGTGATGTGATATGGTCAAGGCATGATGCTGAATTGTATTGTATGAGATGATCATGTTTTGTAACCGAGTTATCGGCAACTGGCAGGAGCCATATGGTTGTCGCTTTATTGTATGCAATGCAATCGCGATGTAATGCTTTACTTTATTACTAAACGGTAGTGATAGTCGTGGAAGCATAAGATTGGCGAGACGACAACGATGCTACGATGGAGATCAAGGTGTCGCGCCGGTGACGATGGTGATCATGACGGTGCTTCGGAGATGGAGATCACAGGCACAAGATGATGATGGCCATATCATCACTTATATTGATTGCATGTGATGTTTATCTTTTTATGCATCTTATCTTGCTTTGATTGACGGTAGCATTATAAGATGATCTCTCACTAAATTATCAAGAAGTGTTCTCCCTGAGTATGCACCGTTGCCAAAGTTCGTCGTGCCCAGACACCACGTGATGATCGGGTGTGATAAGCTCTACGTCCATCTACAACGGGTGCAAGCCAGTTTTTGCACACGCAGAATACTCAGGTTAAACTTGACGAGCCTAGCATATGCAGATATGGCCTCGGAACACGGAGACCGAAAGGTCGAGCGTGAATCATATAGTAGATATGATCAACATAACGATGTTCACCACTAAAAACTACTCCATCTCACGTGATGATCGGTCATGGTTTAGTTGATTTGGATCACGTGATCACTTAGAGGATTAGAGGGATGTCTATCTAAGTGGGAGTTCTTTAGTAATATGATTAATTGAACTTAAAATTTATCATGAACTTAGTCCCTGATAGTATCTTGCTTGTTTATGTTGATTGTAGATAGATGGCTCGTGCTGTTGTTCCGTTGAATTTTAATGCGTTCCTTGAGAAAGCAAAGTTGAAAGATGATGGTAGCAATTACACGGACTGGGTCCGTAACTTGAGGATTATCCTCATTGCTGCACAGAAGAATTACGTCCTGGAAGCACCGCTGGGTGCCAGGCCTGCTGCTGGAGCAACACCAGATGTTGTGAACGTCTAGCAGAGCAAAGCTGATGACTACTCGATAGTTCAGTGTGCCATGCTTTACGGCTTAGAATCGGGACTTCAACGACGTTTTGAACGTCATGGAGCATATGAGATGTTCCAGGAGTTGAAGTTAATATTTCAAGCAAATGCCCGAATTGAGAGATATGAAGTATCCAATAAGTTCTATAGCTGCAAGATGGAGGAGAACAGTTCTGTCAGTGAGCATATACTCAAAATGTATGGGTATAATAATCACTTGATTCAATTGGGAGTTAATCTTTCGGATGATTGCGTCATTGACAGAATTCTCCAATCACTGCCACCAAGCTACAAGAGCTTCGTGATGAACTATAATATGCAAGGGATGAACAAGACTATTCCCGAGCTCTTCGCAATGCTGAAAGCTGCGGAGGTAGAAATCAAGAAGGAGCATCAAGTGTTGATGGTTAACAAGACCACTAGTTTCAAGAAAAAGGGCAAAGGGAAGAAGAAGGGGAACTTCAAGAAGAACGGCAAGCAAGTTGCTGTTCAAGAGAAGAAACCCAAGTCTGGACCTAAGCCTGAAACTGAGTGCTTCTACTGCAAGCAGACTGGTCACTGGAAGCGGAACTGCCCCAAGTATTTGGCGGATAAGAAGGATGGCAAGGTGAACAAAGGTATATGTGATATACATGTTATTGATGTGTACCTTACTAGAGCTCGCAGTAGCACCTGGGTATTTGATACTGGTTCTGTTGCTAATATTTGCAACTCGAAACAGGGACTACGGAATAAGCGGGCACTGGCAAAGGACGAGGTGACGATGCGCGTTGGAAACGGTTCCAAAGTCGATGTGATCGCGGTCGGCACGCTACCTCTACATCTACCTTCGGGATTAATATTAGACCTAAATAATTGTTATTTGGTGCCAGCGTTGAGCATGAACATTATATCTGGATCTTGTTTAATGCGAGACGGTTATTCATTTAAATCAAAGAATAATGGTTGTTCTATTTATATGAGTAATATCTTTTATGGTCATGCACCCTTGAAGAGTGGTCTATTCTTATTAGATCTCGATAGTAGTAATACACATATTCATAATGTTGAAACCAAAAGATGCAGAGTTGATAATGAAAGTGCAACTTATTTGTGGCACTGTCGTTTAGGTCATATCGGTGTAAAGCGCATGAAGAAACTCCATACTGATGGACTTTTGGAACCACTTGATTATGAATCACTTGGTATTTGCAAACCGTGCCTCATGGGCAAGATGACTAAAACACCGTTCTCCGGTACTGTGGAGAGAGCAACAGATTTGTTGGAAATCATACATACCGATGTATGTGGTCCGATGAATATTGAGGCTCGAGGCGGATATCGTTATTTTCTCACCTTCACAGATGATTTGAGCAGATATGGATATATCTACTTAATGAAGCATAAGTCTGAAACATTTGAAAAGTTCAAAGAATTTCAGAGTGAAGTTGAAAATCATCGTAACAAGAAAATAAAGTTTCTACGATCTGATCGTGGAGGAGAATATTTGAGTTACGAGTTTGGTGTACATTTGAAAAACTGTGGAATAGTTTCACAACTCACGCCACCCGGAACACCACAGCGCAATGGTGTGTCTGAACGTCGTAATTGTACTTTACTAGATATGGTGCGATCTATGATGTCCCTTACAGATTTACCGCTATCATTTTGGGGTTATGCTTTAGAGACGGCCGCATTCACGTTAAATAGGGCACCATCAAAATCCGTTGAGACGACGCCTTATGAACTATGGTTTGGCAAGAAACCAAAGTTGTCGTTTCTTAAAGTTTGGGGCTGCGATGCTTATGTGAAAAAGCTTCAACCTGATAAGCTCGAACCCAAATCGGAGAAATGTGTCTTCATAGGATACCCAAAGGAAACTGTTGGGTACACCTTCTATCATAGATCCGAAGGCAAGACATTCGTTGCTAAGAATGGATCATTTCTAGAGAAGGAGTTTCTCTCGAAAGAAGTGAGTGGGAGGAAAGTAGAACTTGACGAGGTAACTGTACCTGCTCCCTTACTGGAAAGTAGTTCATCACAGAAAACTGTTTCAGTGACACCTACACCGGTTAGTGAGGAAGCCAATGATAATGATCATGAAACTTCAGATCAAGATACTACTGAACCTCGTAGATCAACCAGAGTAAGATCCGCGCCAGAGTGGTACGGTAATCCCGTTCTGGAAGTCATGCTACTAGATCATGATGAACCTACGAACTATGAAGAAGCGATGGTGAGCCCAGATTCCGCAAAGTGGCTTGAAGCCATGAAATCTGAGATGGGATCCATGTATGAGAACAAAGTATGGACTTTGGTTGACTTGCCCGATGATCGGCAAGCAATTGAGAATAAATGGATCTTTAAGAAGAAGACTGACGCTGATGGTAATGTTACTGTCTACAAAGCTCGACTTGTCGCAAAAGGTTTTCGGCAAGTTCAAGGGATTGACTACGATGAGACCTTCTCACCCGTAGCGATGCTTAAGTCCGTCCGAATCATGTTAGCAATTGCCGCATTTTATGATTACGAAATTTGGCAAATGGATGTCAAAACTGCATTCCTGAATGGATTTCTGGAAGAAGAGTTGTATATGATGCAACCGGAAGGTTTTGTCGATCCAAAGGGAGCTAACAAAGTGTGCAAGCTCCAGCGATCCATTTATGGACTGGTGCAAGCCTCTCGGAGTTGGAATAAACGTTTTGATAGTGTGATCAAAGCATTTGGTTTTATACAGACTTTCGGAGAAGCCTGTATTTACAAGAAAGTGAGTGGGAGCTCTGTAGCATTTCTGATATTATATGTGGATGACATATTACTGATTGGAAATGATATAGAATTTCTGGATAGCATAAAGGGATACTTGAATAAAAGTTTTTCAATGAAAGACCTCGGTGAAGCTGCTTACATATTAGGCATTAAGATCTATAGAGATAGATCAAAACGCTTAATTGGACTTTCACAAAGCACATACCTTGACAAAATTTTGAAGAAGTTCAAAATGGAACAAGCGAAGAAAGGGTTCTTGCCTGTGTTACAAGGTGTGAAATTGAGTAAGACTCAATGCCCGACCACTCCATAAGATAGAGAGAATATGAAAGATGTTCCCTATGCATCAGCCATAGGATCTATCATGTATGCAATGCTGTGTACTAGACCTGATGTATGCCTTGCTATAAGTTTAGCAGGGAGGTACCAAAGTAATCCAGGAGTGGATCACTGGATAGCGGTTAAGAACATCCTGAAATACCTGAAAAGGACTAAGGATATGTTTCTCGTATATGGAGGTGACAAAGAGCTCATCGTAAAAGGTTACGTTGATGCAAGCTTTGACACTGATCCGGACGATTCTAAATCGCAAACCGGATACGTGTTTACATTAAACGGTGGAGCTGTCAGTTGGTGCAGTTCTAAACAAAGCGTCGTAGCAGGATCTACATGTGAAGCGGAATACATAGCTGCTTCGGAAGCAGCAAATGAAGGAGTCTGGATGAAGGAGTTCATATCCGATCTAGGTGTCATACCTAGCGCATCGGGTCCAATGAAAATCTTTTGTGACAATACTGGTGCAATTGCCTTGGCAAAGGAATCCAGATTTCACAAAAGGACCAAACACATCAAAAGACGCTTCAACTCCATCCGGGATCTAGTCCAGGTGGGAGACATAGAGATTTGCAAGATACATACGGATCTGAATGTTGCAGACCCGTTGACTAAGCCTCTTCCACGAGCAAAACATGATCAGCACCAAGGCTCCATGGGTGTTAGAATCATTACAGTGTAATCTAGATTATTGACTCTAGTGCAAGTGGGAGACTGAAGGAAATATGCCCTAGAGGCAATAATAAAGTTATTATTTATTTCCTTATAATCATGATAAATGTTTATTATTCATGCTAGAATTGTATTTACCGGAAACATAATACATGTGTGAATACATAGACAAACAAAGTGTCACTAGTATGCCTCTACTTGACTAGCTCGTTAATCAAAGATGGTTATGTTTCCTAACCATGAACAATGAGTTGTTATTTGATTAACGAGGTCACATAATTAGTAGAATGATCTGATTGACATGACCCATTCCATTAGCTTAGCACCCGATCGTTTAGTATGTTGCTATTGCTTTCTTCATGACTTATACATGTTCCTATGACTATGAGATTATGCAACTCCCGTTTACCGGAGGAACACTTTGGGTACTACCAAACGTCACAACGTAACTGGGTGATTATAAAGGAGTACTACAGGTGTCTCCAATGATCGATGTTGGGTTGGCGTATTTCGAGATTAGGATTTGTCACTCCGATTGTCGGAGAGGTATCTCCGGGCCCTCTCGGTAATACACATCACATAAGCCTTGCAAGCATTACAACTAATATGTTAGTTGTGAGATGATGTATTACGGAACGAGTAAAGAGACTTGCCGGTAACGAGATTGAACTAGGTATTGGATACCGACGATCGAATCTCGGGCAAGTAACATACCGATGACAAAGGGAACAACGTATGTTGTTATGCGGTCTGACCGATAAAGATCTTCGTAGAATATGTAGGAGCCAATATGGACATCCAGGTCCCGCTATTGGTTATTGACCGGAGACGTGTCTCGGTCATGTCTACATTGTTCTCGAACCCGTAGGGTCCGCACGCTTAAGGTTACGATGACAGTTATATTATGAGTTTATGCATTTTGATGTACCGAAGGTTGTTCGGAGTCCCGGATGTGATCACGGACATGACGAGGAGTCTCGAAATGGTCGAGACGTAAAGATTGATATATTGGATGACTATATTCGGACACCGGAAGGGTTCCGGAAGAGTATCGGATAAAACCGGAGCACCGGGGGGTTACCGGAACCCCCCGGGGGGTTAATGGGCCTTATGGGCCTAAGTGGAGAAGAGGAAGGGGCTGCCACAGCAGGCCGCGCGCCCCCTCTCCCCCTAGTCCGAATTGGACAAGGAGGGAGGGGCGGCGCCCCCCCTTTTCCTTCTCTCCCTCCACCTCTCCTAGTTGGACAAGGAACGGGAGGGGAGTCCTACTCCCGGTAGGAGTAGGACTCCTCCTGCGCGCCACCTCTAGGCCGGCCGCACCCTCCCCCTTGGATCCTTTATATACGGGGGCAGGGGTGCACCATAGAGACACAAGTTGATCCACGTGATCTGTTCCTTAGCCGTGTGCGGTGCCCCCTGCCACCATATTCCTCGATAATACTGTAGCGGAGTTTAGGCGAAGCCCTGCTGCTGTAGTTCATCAAGATCGTCACCACGCCGTCGTGCTGACGGAACTCTTCCCCGACACTTTGCTGGATCGGAGTCCGGGGATCGTCATCGAGCTGAACGTGTGCTCGAACTCGGAGGTGTCGTAGTTTCGGTGCTTGATCGGTTGGATCGTGAAGACGTACGACTACTTCCTCTATGTCGTGTCATCGCTTCCGCAGTCGGTCTGCGTTGGGTACGTAGACAATACTCTCCCCCTCGTTGCTATGCATCACATGATCTTGCGTGTGCGTAGGAAATTTTTTGAAATTACTACGAAACCCAAAAGAAACTGGCCGTTTGAGGACTTCAATGGGAGGCAAGTAGCTACCGTGGTTCAGAGTGTCAGCTTTGTAATTCAGTGAAGATCTTGCCCTTATGAATCTCATAATCCAAGGTGCATAGGGCTTCAGCTCGAATGGTGACATAGCAACATTTGCTAGATCCTCATGAAGAAATCATGGAAGTTGACGGGAACGCCATGAATGATGTTGAAAAGCATATTCTTCATGATGCCAACGACTTCTTCATCATTTGAGTCGTGGCCTTTGATAGGACTCATTGTCTTCGTCAGAATGTGATAGATAGTCCGGGGCACATAGAGTAATTCCTTGACGAGGAATTTGGTTCGTGGGGCCTGCCCTAGCTTCAAAGGCTTCATGAGCACTTGCATATAGTGATTTGTCAGTTCTGGATCATTGTAAATGCAACATGCACTGTCATGGGGAGGATCAAGAGGAAGGACACGAAGCAATTTAGTTGCCGGTGCCTTATAATGAGTGTTTTCAGTCATCCAATCCAGCACCCATGTATTGACATCTTCAGCGTCTCCTGAGTGTTTTCAGTCATCCAATCATAGATGTCAGTGCAGAAATTGAGTAATCCTGCATCGTGAAGAACACTGAGGACTGGCTCGAAGCATGGCAGAGATTCCATGTCCACGTGAGGAATATGTTCATGATCGAAGATTTTGTCTTTGTCAAACAGCACTAAGGAATAGAAGTTGGCTTGACTAGCAGTCCAGAAATGCCTCTTCCTTATGCGAGCAGAGTCATAGGGGTTGTAATCAGTGAAGAATACATGCTCGGAAAAGAAGTCTTCAGCCTTGAACTTCTGTTTGCTTGAGAACGGATTCTTCGGCTTTGGCAGAGGGGTGTCAGTGATTTGCAGTACCACCTCAGGAATCGCGAGCTCAGGTTCTTCAGGCTGAGGAATTTCTGGTTCCTCTTCTTGTGCAGCTTGGGGATCAGCAGCAGCAGGTTCTTCAGCACTAGCGGCTGGAATATCTTCATGAACAGATGGAGTGGGTTGAGTTTCTTCAGAGCCCATTTGAACTGTTGTTGCCGGGGACGGAGGAATCTGTTGTATAGGAGTGAAGAGAGGAGTATGGGGATGCTGACTTTCCCAAAAGTCATCGTTCATCACAGGTGTGGTGCATCCAATATCCACATCTTCATCTTCAATTTCCTCAACACCAGCCTCTTCAGCAATGAACTGAGGCAGAGGTGAGGAAATGATTGGCGTTGAAGGGTTTGCATCCACTTCAATTTCTTCATCAAGCTGCTCTGACATAGCAGCAGAATGATTTTCTTCATCAGATCCACTTGGATCTTATAGTCTTCTCCATAAGGAACAATTTCCTTTGATGACCTGGAGGAAATTGGAACAGCATCAATAGGATTTTCAAAAGAGCTGGTCATTGGCTTCATTTTCTTCGCAGCCGAAGAATTTGACGCAGCTGATGCCTTCCTTTTCTTCACTGCAGCTCGCTCTGCAGCCTTGGTCTTCTTCACCTCATAGGCAGAAGGAAGAATTGGAGTTGGTGTAGGCGCGGGAGGAGCTGAGGAATTTGGTTGATTTTCTTCAGGCGCAACTGATGCAGTTGCCCTCATCTCTTCAGTTTCTTCAGGCGCACCACTAGTGGATGCCCTGGCAGTTTCTTCAGCGGCTGGAATGGAGTCATCATCCCTGGAACTTACATTTTCTTCAGCTTGCTGAAAGTCATCAGCGGTGCTGGCATGTTCTTCAGCAGGCTGAGCAGAGTCTGCAGCCTGAGGGTTTTCTTGTTGAGATGGGGCTACAACAGTTGTCATTTTCTTCGTCAGGTTGACGAATCTCACTTTGGCTCCTTGCCAATCAGCATAGTAAGCATCAAAGTCTTTGCTGAGGGCTTGAATTTCAAACTGAGCCTTGAGAAGTTCCTCAGGTGTCATTCTGACAACATTTTTCTTCAGGAGCTTCTCCTTTCTGTATTGAGCTTTCTTTAGCTCTCTTGCCTTCTCAAATTTCCATTTCTCTTCAGTGATGAAATGGGTCAGCATGTGACTTTGACCAGTGGTCAGAGGAAGATCAGGCATTGGGGTATTTGGATCCTTGTGCCAGAGGTCAATGTAATCGAGGATTTTTCTCGGATCCAAAAGCAGTGGCACAGATGTGCCTTTGGCTCTAGCGGCCTTCACCTGTCTGTCTCTGATGATTTCTGCAAGTTCATCATCAGAAGCTTCATCATCAGAGGGCACATGGAATGCGACATGTTTCTTCCTTGGACTTGGCCGAGGACCTCATCCAGCTGTTGCTTTAGTCCTCAACAGTGTGGGGCCTGATGAGGACATTGGTGCAGCTGAGGAACTTGCTGAGACACCAGAAGCAATTGAAAAACTCGTAGTCCTTTGACATGTAGCCAGATGCACAGGAGCTGAGGACTTTGATGGAGCAGTAGTGGTCTGAGGAATTTGCCGTGAGGGCATAGCTGAGGAACTTGGCCGTGAGGGCGCTGTTGGTGAAGCACTTGGCTTGCGAGCAGGCTTCTTTCGCATTGATTTCCTCGGTCTGACCGAGGTCTCAGGAGCAGCAGCAGCGGCAGAATCCTCATTGAATTTCTTCACTGCCTCCTTGGCTTGTCTTGCCAATTTGGCTTGGCGCTTAGCCCATTCTTCAAGAAAGTCCTCACCGCGCTTGATGCTGGTGGGATCAGCTACTTGGCCAGGTGCCAATGGAGCTCTTGGGCATGGAAGATTTAAAGCGAATTTCTTCATATACTTTGGAGTAACATATTTGTACTCCCTCCACTCTCTGGCCCATCTCCGTTCAATCTTCTGTATGCGCACCTTGTGCTGGTTTTTAGTTTCTTTGCCAAATTTTGCTTTATCAGGTGTGCAATAGCCAGCATATATTTCATCAGGGATCTCGAAAGCAGTCATGACCTCAGGCTTCTTTCCTCTTTTCTGCGGTCTCTTACCGTCTGCCATATTCTTCAGATGAGGAATTTGAACAATTGAACAATCTGAAGAAGTATGCAGTTTTTCTTCGAGGAACGCTGCAAATGAGTTAAGTTGATGAGAACCTAGTGATTCAGCAGCGGACATGAGTACCTGTGAACAGAGTGTAGGTGCAAGGAATTTGGAGAGGTCATATGCGTTCTCAGAAGGTTTTTCGAAAAGACAAGTTTTGAGGAATTTGACCAGATGAATCTTGAGGAATTTCACTAAGCGCTCTTTGTCTTAGGTTCCAGAGTTGTACAGATCGAAGATCCACACAATTTAGGAATCTTGAAGAAAATGATTGCTTAGAGAAATGGATCAAGAGCAGACAGTGTGTGAGGTGTTCATATGTGTGAAGATTTGAAGAATAAACACCTTTGAAGATTTTCAGGAAAGGTTGAGAATCAAAGTGAGTAATAAAAGTAACTTTTAATTACCCGAAGTGAAGAACACGACGAACTGAGAAGAACGGATGCGAAGTTCGTCAGGTTAGATCTCCCACGCCCTAACTTGGCAGAGGAAGACAGCTATGGCGGCGGCGGAGTGAAGATTTCCGCAACCGGTGCGAGTACGACGGCGACGAGGTCGAGGCAGTGAAGCTCTTCCTCACCGGCGACGATGAAGTAGCGGCGGCGCTAGGGTTTGAGGAGCTCGAGCGAGAGACAGCGACCGAGCGGAGTAAATGAAGTGAGGAAGGGGAGAGGGGTATTTATAGCCATGGTGAAAAACTGTTCGCCCGGAGAATTTGGGACGAACATGCCCCTGCCCTTTCTCCTTCACGCGACATGTGTCACCCACGTACTGTGTAGATGAGATCGTGTAAGATCGTGGGTGGATATAATAATGCATCATGGGATGCGGAACGGTTTGAGCGGTAAAACCGAAAATCTAGATAAGATTTGTTTTAAAGTTTCGTTCGCAATTTCTTCAGATGTCAAGGACACAGTGAAGATTTTGAACGAGTTTCAAATAGAACGCACATGAAGAATTTGTGAATAGATTGGGTTGAGTATAGCATAGAGGGGGAAGGGTCCGATCACATTCACTTAGCAGAAAACGCAACTTGAATAAATAGCCATAAGTGAATGCTGTAGAGGACATAAACTCATATATATATATAGCCAATGAAGAAAAACGACGGAAACAGTGAAGATTTTGCAAAGTTGAAGAATTTGAAAAACTGAAGAATTTCAAAATTGAGGAAAGACTCAAATTGAAGATTTTCAACTTTTTGTGGTGGCGTGACCCACCGTATAAGAATGATGATTTCAGACACCGCGTACAATTGTCGTACGGTTCTGAGAATCAAATTCTTCATTAATTTCTTCACACTTAGAGTGTTATTCTTCATTGATTGAAGAAAAACATTTCTTCATGTGTTGCACATCTAAGTCATCAATTTTGCATAAGTGTTAGGATGTGTGTCCTTTTCAAAGAACATTCGAAGACTCTAAGATATTTAGCTCACACCACAACTTGCTAAATCTCTTCCCATCCAAGGGCTTAGTGAAGATATCAGCTAGCTGTTCTTCAGTCTTCACGTGTTCGATGGAGATGTCGCCCTTCAACACATGATCACGAAGAAAATGATGACGAATCTGGATGTGCTTTGTCTTCGAGTGCTGAACTGGGTTGTGAGCAATCTTGATGGCACTCTCATTGTCGCAGAGGAGAGGCACATTCTTCACATTGACGCCATAGTCCTTGAGGGTTTGCTTCATCCAAAGCAGTTGAGCACAGCAAGAGCCAGCAACAATGTATTCAGCTTCAGCAGTAGACAGTGATACGCAGTTCTGTTTCTTCGAGGACCAACAGACCAAAGATCGTCCGAGGAAATGACAAGTGCCAGATGTTGACTTGCGGTCCACACGATCACCAGCATAGTCAGAGTTGGAATATCCAATAAGATCAAAAGCAGAGCCCTTGGGGTACCATAATCCTAGTGTTGGTGTGTGAGCTAGATATCGAAGAATATGCTTCACAGCCTTATGGTGTGATTCCTTCGGTGCAGCTTGAAATCGGGCACACATGCAAACACTAAGCATTATATCTGGCCTAGATGCACATAAGTACAATAAAGAACCAATCATGGAGCGGTATACCTTGTGATCGAACTCAATACCATTTTCATCAGTGCATAGATGGCCATTTGTGGGCATAGGAATTTTGACGCCTTTGCAATCTTGCATGCCGAATTTCCTCAGTACATCTTTGAGGTATTTCTCCTGAGATATGAATATGCCATTGCGCTGTTGACGAATTTGAAGACCTAAGAAGAATTTCAATTCTCCCATCATAGACATTTCATATTCTTCACTCATCATATAGGCAAATTCATCACTATAACGTTGGTCAGTACAACCAAAGATAATATCATCAACATATATTTGGCACACAAACAGTTCACCATCATAAGATTTAGTAAAGAGAGTAGGGTCGAGTGAACCGGGTGTGAAGCCATTCTTCACGAAGAATTCCTTCAATCTATCATACCACGCCCGAGGGGCTTGCTTGAGGCCATAGAGGGCCTTATTAAGTCTGAAGACTTTGTCAGGATTCTTTGGATCTTCAAAACCTGGGGGTTGAGCAACATATACTTCTTCCTCAAGCTTACCATTGAGGAATGCACTTTTCACATCCATTTGATATAAGATGATATCATGATGGTTAGCATAAGCAAGTAATATGCGAATAGCCTCAAGTCTAGCAACAGGTGCAAAAGTTTCATCGAAATCAATTCCTTCAACCTGTGTGTAGCCTTGAGCTACTAGTCGTGCCTTATTCCTCACCACAAGGCCATTTTCATCTTACTTGTTGCGGTAGATCCACTTTGTGCCAATGATATTATGTTTGCGAGGATCTGGGCGATTGACCAGTTCCCACACATTGTTAAGCTCGAACTGATGTAATTCTTCTTACATAGCCTGAATCCACTCCGGCTCCAGAAATGCTTCATCTACCTTAGTGGGCTCTGTGATAGAGACAAAAGCATAGTGCCCACAAAAGTTAGATAAATGTGAAGCTTTTGAGCATGTGAGAGGACCTGGCGCTCTAATGTCATCGATGATCTTCTCCACTTGCACTTCTTTTGCAACACGAGGATGAGCTGGTTATCGCTGAGGAATTTGATCAGCATTTTCATCAGCACCGTTTTCTTCAGCATTTTCTTCAGGTGCATCAGCTCGACGTTCTTCATGAACTGGAATGAATTCTTCAGCAGATTCTTCAGTAGGAATGACATCCTCAGTTGCCTTGAACTTGATAGAATCCTCAGGTGCTGGTTCATCTAACACAGAAGGTAGGTGCTCTCTTTGCGAGCCATTAGTTTCATCGAACCGCACATCTACAGTGTCAACAATCTTGTGAAGAACAATGTTGAAGACTCTGTAGGTGTGCGAGTCCTTTCCGTAACCAAGCATAAAACCTTCATGTGCTTTCGGTGCAAATTTAGAGTTGTGGTGAGGATCTCTAATCCAACATTTAGCACCGAAGACTTTGAAATAACTCACATTGGGTTTCTTGTCAGTGAGGAGTTCATAGGCCGTCTTCTTGAAGAATTTGTGAAGATATACTCTGTTGATGATGTGGCACGCAGTATCAATTGCATCAATCCAAAAACGCTGAGGCGTTTTGTATTCATCAAGCATAGTGCGAGCCATCTCAACAAGAGTTCTATTCTTGCGCTCCACGACGCCATTTTGCTGAGGAGTATAGGGAGCAGATAACTCATGAGTAATACCAAGTTCATCAAGATAGTCATCAAGACCGGAATTCTTGAACTCAGTTCCATTGTCACTTCTGATATGCTTGATCTTCACACCAAAGTTGGTTGAAGCCCTCGAGGAAAATCGTTTGAAGACTTCCTGCACTTCATGTTTGTAAGTAACAATGTGTACCCATGTATATCGAGAGTAATCATCAACAATGACAAAGCCATATAGAGATGCATCATTAGTGACTGCTGAGTAATGATTAGGTCCGAAGAGGTCCATGTGAAGCAATTCGAATGGACGAGTAGTGGTCATGATAGTCTTCGCTAGATGCTTGGACTTGGTCATTTTTCCTGCTTCACAGGCTCCACATAAGTGATCCTTGAGGAATTTGACATTCTCAATGCCAATGACATGCTTCTTCTTCGCAAGCATGTGCAAATTCCTCATGCCTGCGTGACCAAGTCGTCGATGCCATAGCCATCCTTCTGAAGCTTTTGCAAGTAGGCACACGGCTGGTTGTGGTCCTGTAGAGAAATCAACAATATACAAATCTCCTCTCCTAAAGCCTTCGAAGACTTTGGAATTGTCAGCTTCCATAATCACAACACAGCGATACTTGCCAAAGACAACAACCATATCAAGATCACAAAGCATTGAGACTGACATGAGGTTGTATCCTAAGGACTCAACAAGCATGACTTTGTCCATGTGTTTATCCTTAGAGATCGCAACCTTACCAAGACCCAATACCTGACTTTTGCCTTTGTTAGCAAAGATGATATGCTTTAGCGGTGACGGTGATAAGGGAGCATCCATCAATAGATTCTTGTCACTAGTCATGTGATTTGTACATCCACTATCGAGGACCCATTCAGTAGTTTTGGGTTGATCATCCTGCAGATGAATTAGTGTAACTTACAATCTCATATGCTTCATCAGTGAAGAATATGATATCAAGTTCATCAGATGAATTTCATCAAGCAGTAAACAGATATAGCAGTATGAGGACGTGTGAAATGAAGGTTCATTTCATCATGATTCGCCTATGTTCTTTCAGGCATTTTTGTCAGGTCCCCAGCAAATTCTTCAGACGTTAAAGCACGTCTGGAGACCTGACCCTGCAGAAGAGATTAGTTCTTTTTCTTCACCACCCACATCTGAAGGGGTGGCAAAGAGTTCATCACTCTGCGAGCACCATATGAGAAAGGTGGTAAAGATGCCAAACCATTTCGTTTCACATAAGAGGGGTTAGGGTAAGCATATGAATAAGCAGAGAAATTCTTCGCGGACTTATGAACATAATGATTTGAAGAATAATGCACATATTCATAGCCCTTAGCTCTACCCTGCGAAACAGAATTGTTAGCACGATGATAATCATATGAGGACTTTGATCCTTTTGAGGAATTTGATCCATGTGAAGAATTTGGTCCGTATGAGGACTTGGATCCATATGAAGAATTTGGTCCATATGAAGAATTTGATCTGGGGTTCCTGTTTTTCACAGGTGGTCTCATGAGGACATTCACCTGAAGACTCTCAAGGCACTTCTTTGGAACCCAGATTTTCTTCATAGGAGAACTGTTCCTACAGTTAGTGCCAACATATCTAGCAAATACTTCACCATTCTGATTTTTGAACAGTTTATAGTTGGAGTCAAATGACTCATCAGAAGAATGAGGAGATGCACATGTGCAGCCAGATAAGTTAGATGTCTCAACTGGAGGTCCCTTTGCAGCAACCCATGAGGTTTTGGGGTACTGCTCAGGCTTCCAATATGTTCCATCAGCATTAAGTTTCCTCTCAAAGGCGATACCCTCTTTCCTAGGGTTTCTGTTGAGGATCTGCTTTTTAAGCACATCATAGAGGGTCTAATGCCCTTTGAGGCTTTTGTACATGCCTGTCATGTACAATTCCTTCAGACCTGCATTGTCAGTGATACTCGCAATGTCCTCAGATGAGGAATTAGTAATAGTAGAGGCAGATGAAGAATTTGTAACAGTTGAAGCATTTGAACATTCAGGTGAAGAATTAGCAGATTCACGTTCAATGCACTTTAAGCATGGAGGAACAAATTCTTCCTGAGAAGCGTTGATCTGTTGAGCTAGTAATGAATCGCGCTCCTTCTGAAGATCTTCATAACTCACTCTTAGGTTCTCAAGATCTTGCTTTCTTTGAAGAAATTCATAAGAAAGTTTCTCATGATCAGATAAGAGAGTGTTATGATGACCTTGAATGTTATCAAACCTAGACTGAAGTCTCTGAAGATTTTCAGTCAGGGCTTTAGTGCGATCCATTTCTTCACCCAACATATCATCACTTTTGTCTAGCATATTTTGAACCTTTTCAAAAGCCCTTTGTTGTTTTACAGCAATCTTAGCAAGTTTAGAGTAGCTGGGCTTGAGATCCTCATCAGATTCATTTTCACTAGATTCAGAGGAGTTGTATTTGAGTACCTTTGCACCTTTCGCCATGAAGCAATAGGTGGGAGCGTAGTCATCATTATCTTCATCAGGCTTGTCGGTGGAGTCAGTTTCTTCAGTGTTGAAGATGGACTTGCTAACGAAAGCAGTAGCGAAGGCCAGACTCGCTACACCAGATTC
Source organism: Triticum dicoccoides (assembly GCF_002162155.2). Taxonomy (NCBI): domain Eukaryota; kingdom Viridiplantae; phylum Streptophyta; class Magnoliopsida; order Poales; family Poaceae; genus Triticum; species Triticum dicoccoides. The sequence continues at coordinate 419,597,522 of NC_041391.1, read as the reverse complement.
AGATTCTTCAGACGCCTCCTCTTCCTCATTTTCCTCAGATTCAGCTTCAGAGTCCATTTCCTTGCCAATGAATGCCCGTGCCTTCTTGGAGCTGCTCTTCTTGTGAGATGAAGACTTCGAGGATTTTGATGATGAAGATTTTGATGATTTCTTCTTCTTCTTCGCATCATCAGAACTGTAATCCTTGTATTTCTTCTTCTTCATTTCCTTTTCCCACTGAGGACAATCTTGAATATAGTGACCAGGTTTCTTGCATTTGTGGCACAGCCTTCTCTTATAGTCACTGGATGAGGAATCACTGCCTCTTTAGGGTTTTCCAAAGCGACCACGTCTTGAGAACTTCTGGAATTTCTTCACGAGCAGTGCTAGCTCCTAGCTCAATTCTTCAGGATCACCAAGGCTACTACCAGAATCCTCACACTCAGAGTCAGATACAACCTTGGCCTTCAGGGCACGTGGTTTGTCATAGCTTGAACCATAGAGATCTCTCTTTTCAGCAAGCTGGAACTCGTGAGTATTTAGCCTTTCGAGGATATCGGCAGGATCAAGAGACTTGTAGTCAACCCGTTCTTGTATCATCAGTCCCAGAGTATCAAATGAGCAATCAAGTGATCTCAACCGTTTCTTCACCACCTCATGATCAGTGATGTCAATGGCACCGAGGGCTTGAAGCTCATTTGAGATGTCAGTGAGGTGATCAAAGGTTTGTTGGACATTTTCATTGTCGAGTCTTTTGAAGCGGTTGAAGAGATTCCGAAGAACATCAACTCGAGAGTCACGCTAAGTTGAGACTCCTTCATTCACTTTGGACAGCCTATCCCAGATAAGCTTAGCAGTTTCCAAAGCACTCACTCTTCCATACTGTCCTTTACTCAGATGGCCACATATGATATTCTTCGCTTGAGAATCGAGTTGCTTGAATCTCTTCACATCGGTAGCGTTCAGTGAGGGTGTGACAGAGGGAACACCATTTTCCACAACATACCAGAGATCGTTGTCAATTGCCTCAAGATGCATTCGCATCTTGTTTTTCCAGTAGGGGTAGTCTGTTCCATCAAAGGTAGGACACCCAGCCGAGACCTTGATCATACCTGCGGTCGACATAACTAAAACTCCAGGCGGTTAAACCAAAATCACACAAAACAAGGGAGTACCTTGCTCTGATACCAATTGAAAGTGTGTTATGTCGACTAGAGGGGGGGTGAATAGGCAATTTTTATGAATTCTTCACTGAGGAATTTGCCGGTGAGGAAATTCCTTAGCGAAGAACTACTAGCAGTGGAATAAGTACTCAGAAGTAAGCATAACAGAATACAAGCATGGTCACCATGATGAAATGAAGACTAGCACAGAGTACAGAAAGCGTAATCACAGGATAACACAAGATGAAGACAACAGACTGAAGAAATTGAACTGAGGAAATTGAGAAAGTCTTCAGTCAAAGTCTTCAAACACAGATATGAACAAACATTCAACACAGTAATGAGGAAATGAAAGAGTTGAGGAGATAGAACCAGTTAGGTTGGTGAAGACAATGATTTGGTAAACTAGTTCCAACTGCTGTCTCAGTTGTACGTCTGGTTGGAGCGGCCGAGTATTTAAACTCGAGGACACGCAGTCCCGGACACCCAGTCACTGAGCCACAACTCAGGACACCCAGTCCTCACCGTATTCTCCTTGAACTAAGACCACGCAGGCCTCGTCCAATCACTCGTGGTAAGTCTTCAGGTGACTTCCAAACCTTCACAGACTTGGTCACTCGGCGATCCATAATTCCTCTTGGATGCTCTAGACCTTGACGCCTAACCGTCTGGAAGAAGCACAGTCTTCGAAGGTAACAAGCGTCGGATCCACGCAGGATCAATTTCTTCAGTGATGCTCAATCACTTTGGGTTTGTGGGGGTTTGGTTTTGGATTTTTCTCACTTGATGATTTTCGCTCAAAGTCCTCGGAGGATGGGTTGCTCTCAAATGACAAGTGTCAAGTTCTCTCAGAGTAGCCAACCAACTAGTGGTTGTAGGGGGCGGCTATTTATAGCCTAGGGAGCAGCCCGACATGATAAGACATAAATGCCCTTCAATGATATGACCATTAGGTGGATAAGATATTTTGGGACAGCCGGCGCGCAGCACAGCAACGGTCGGAAATTTGACTCTCAAATTCCTCAGGGCTATCATGTTCCTCACTGTGTAGGCAATTCGCACTGGCGAATTCCTAACTCCTCAGTCAGAGCAAAGTCCTCAGTGACCAGAAGAATTGCGTCTCTGTCACTGAAGAAATTGACTGAACTGTATGAGATTTCCAATGGTTTCACTCGAAGGGATTGGTAGGTATAGGATTTTGAGTTGAGCATCACATGGAAATTTTTCCTTAGTATTTCCTCGACCCCCTTTAACAGTACGGTGTTTCCTATGACTCAAGAAAGAGAAAATAAAACTACGAAAACAAAAGTATTCACGCTTCATGTTCCTCAAATGAATACCAAGTCTTCAAGGTCACACCAAATTCTTCACTTTCAAAGTCTTCAGAAAGTCTTCAGAATATCAAAGTCTTTAGTTGAGGAACTTCATTTTTAGGGGTCGACTTTCTCTGTAAATATCAAACTCCTCATAGAATTATAGACCTGTGTACACTCACAAACGCATCAATCCCTTAACCTATAAGTCTTCAATACACCGAAATCACTAAGGGGCACTAGATGCACTTACACTTCCATCGGAAGAGTATTGTAAGTGGAGAGGCTGACAGCTGGGTCCACGGACACAGCCCAGTTTTTTTATGATTTGCCAAGTAAGTCGCTTGGTTAGGCCTATTGGGCTGCAAATCTTTCAAGACGAGGAGAGCTTTCATTCGGCTGGCCGAGAAAATGGCCCATCAGTAATGAGAAATGGGATGTACATTTTTAAAACACATCAAACCGGCAATTAGTTTCAAATATCTTTTTTTTCATTTCAAGAATTTAAATTACATTAATTTTTATGCATGGAGAATTTGTTGGATTTTATATTGATATACATTTATTTTTAAAATCAGTTTGAATGTGAGTCGAAATTTCGGGATTAAAAACAGTTCAGACCGCACCGAAATATGCAAAATTTCGTATAAATTTTTAACCGTGGCCACAATATGGGCTGTAATGCTAACAAAAAGAATATGGATAATTAGATTTATGCCCCTAGTTGTGTCGCACTCATCTGTTTTACCCCTAATTCCCAAAGGTCACCGATTCTGTCCAAGTCACTTTGCTCCTCTTATGCTTTTGCCCTTTGACCGTTTGACCGCCAGTTTGAAAACTTCATAACTAATTCATACTAAATCAGAAAAATGCAAATAAGACACCAAAATGTTCAGAAAAACATCACCTATATGTCAGTGTCATTTGCATTCATGGAAAAAGTGTTGGAAAGTGCACATCCGAGTTTAAGCTCTTTTGATACTACCATGAATAGTAAACTCTAAAAAAATTCAAAAAAAATCAAAAAAATATGGTGTAAAAGAACGACAAACATTCTGAGTGCTTGCCAAGTTTCATTAGGGAACGGCATTCGTGGAAGTCGTGGCAAAAAAATAATCTATTTTGGAGTGTTGATTGTTTTTTTTTGCCGCGGCACCCACGAATGTTATTGACAGTCGGGACCCACCTAGCCGAGGCGTACGTAGCGTTGTCATTCTGGTCGCGAATGTGTACGTACATACTGGTCGATGTAGAGGCGCGCACGTGTCGTAGTAGAGGCGCGCACGTGTCGTAGTAGAGGCGCGCACGTAGCATGTACACGTACGTACAGCGGCAAGGGCGCAAGAAAGAAAATACGGCCACGTGCGTACATACGGGCAGGGTCTCGAACGCCTATCGCGCATACATACATGGCTGGGTCGGAACAAAGAAACAGCGTCGTCGTCGTGTTCATGGGGAGCCACCGGCTGGGTCGGAACGGAATGCATGGTCGTGTTCATCGGGAGGGCTTGAACGGAATACATGATGGAAACGAGGCCTGGCGTACCGCACAACAGAGGAAACGGCCTTGTGTTTGACCGGCCACGTTCGAAACGGGATCCTGTTGATCTGGAGGGGCCTGGTGTACCGCAAAATGGAGGAAACGGACCTCCTACAGATGAAACGGGGTCCGATTGATCGGGAGGGGTGTGTCGTACCACAAAACGGAGGAAACGGATCTCCTACGGTCGAAACGAGGGTCCTATTGATCGGGAGGGGTGTGGCGTACCGCAAAACGGACGAAACGGACTTGTGTTGGAGCGCTACGGTCTAAACGGGTGTCCTGTTCATCGGGAGGGGTGTGGCATTCCGCAAAACCGGACTCCACGAGATACTGTTCATCTCCACCGTCGAACTCTTCCAGCCTCCACGGGCTACCGTCGACCTCCTCCAGCCTCCACGGGCTCCTGTTCGTGCAGCCTCCACCACGCGCTACTCCACCGGCTACTGTTCAACCACTCCTCCACGGGCACCCCTCCACCGTCTATTGTTCATCCAGCCCTCCACAGCACGGGGTCCTGTTCAACCACCCCTCCACGGCCACCCCTCCACCGTCTATTGTTCATCCAGCCCTCCACACCACGGGGTCCTGTTCATCGAGAGGCAATGCCATCGCTCACTGCTCATCCAACC